>NW_021604675.1:148301-171405 GCF_004785775.1 Grammomys surdaster | reverse complement strand
GAAGAGAAGAGAAGAGAAGAGAAGAGAAGAGAAGAGAAGAGAAGAGAAGAGAAGAGAAGAGAAAAGCAATACATTTCTGTCTTAGGCTCTGTGCAGAATATTACCCATTCTTGGCTTACCAGTCTGTTAAATTAATAACTCTGCCTGGGGGTCCATTTTCAGGTTCAAGCCATGTACTTTGTCTGCCAACACATTGATGTTGTTGAAGCAAACCTTTAACATGATGGGGAAGAATAAAAGTATTCCCAGGACAAAATGGGCTAGCAGGATCAAGATATATATGCCATTTTTTAAGCTTGACCAAAATAGAAAATTGACCTCAAGCCATGAGTAATTTTATCTGCAGTATCTAATGATTAATGCATCTTTTAAGCCTCACAAGGGAAGCTTCCTTTTGAACTAAATAGTAGTTAAAACAGAGAGCTATTTCTAGTCGTCATTCAGAAATTATGAGACTAGAGTTCTTAGTCTTAAATGAGACATCTATATTGCACCTTTCCCCCGAAATCTCAGAAATCACTGAGGAAAGGGTGGGTAGAAAGATTTTAGTAACATGAAGTATTATATGACTATGAGAAAACTGTACTCTAGACACAAAGTCAATTTCATATATAAGTTCACAGTGATTGTGATAGCATGAAGAAGGCCTGCCCAAGCTCAAACCAGACAAAAATTACAATACAGAGACAGAAGGTGGGTTTGAGGAGCTATTGGCAATTGATAACTCCTGGAAGAAGGAGAGTCGTTTTCTTGAAAGGTATGATCCCTATTAAATCAACCACACTCCAAAAATGTCCTCATATCCTACAGTGTTTAGGCAGTACAATTTGGACTCCATGGGTTTAAAAAATAAGACATAAACATTAGTGGGTAGGAAAGGGGGATCTTACCTAGGAGAAGTTTGCGAAGTGGAGTGAATATGATCAAAATAGATTGTGAAATATTATCAAATGAGCAATATAAATATTAAATAGAATAAATATAAACAGGAAAAAAGTGAGTACAAAGATGCTTGATGCCATTATAAATCAGAAAGATGAAAATTAAAACTGATAATTCTAGTATTAACTTTTTGAGGAATCTCCACACTATAATTCTGGTTCCATCAGTTTACACGCCCACCAGCAGTGAATAAAATTATCTTTATCCCGACTTCCTTGCAAGTATCTGCTGTAATTTGATTTCTTGATGATAAGAATTTTTATTTAGGTGAGATGAAATCTCAAAATATCTTTAATTTTCATTTTCCTGATGGTTAATGATATTTAGCACTTTTTCAAACATTCATTGACCATATCTCTTCTCTTGAGAATTTTCTGTGCATATCTACAGCCAATTTCGTTTAATTTGGTTCCTTGTTTATTTGATTATATTTGGATTGTTTTGAGTTCTTTGTATACTGTAGGATTCACGTTTTGTTCCAAGGTATTAAATCCCTTTGTAGTTGATTTTTGTGCTCAGTGAGAGAGATGAATAGTTACACAGACATCCCTTTTACCTAACAGCATTTATTCAAGATTTTTTTCTTTTTTCCAATGAGTCTTTCCTAAAACTATAGTGTTTTCTGTAGTAGATGTCCACCTATCTAAGAATGTACAGGAAATACAGACTGTACTTGACTGTTTTTTTTTTTAAGATGACCTAAAGTTGAGTACATAGGAAAGAGATTTAATATGTTAGGTGTTAGGGGAGGGGAGTGCATATAATCAAAACACATTATACAAAATTCTCCAAGAACTAATATAATGTCATGAAAGCAGGTGTTTCTGACTGTTGAGGCCTAAGCCTGAATTTTCAATTCTATTCCATTGATATAAGCATCAATTTTTGTTCTGGTACCATTCAATTTTATATGTAATAGTATAACCTGAGACTGGCTATGGAAATAACTCCAGCATTGTTCTTTTTATTGATAGTTCCCTTAGCTATTTGGAGTCTTTTGAGTTCCCATATGAATTTTAAAATAATCTTTCAATTCTTGTGAAAAAATTGACTTTTATTGATATTCCAAAGAAACTGTAAATTGCTTTTTATAGGATGAGCATTTACAAAATATTTATTCTGCCGATCTATTCTATATGAGAGGTCTTTCCATTTTCTAGTTTTCTTTGATTTCTTTCTTCAGAGTTTAAAATTTTCCATTGTATTATAGCTTTACTCCGATTTAAGTTTTAGCCTATCTTAAATAGTGAGTCTTTGGTGCTTAACAATGTTTGCATCATCATCTCCAATGCTCTGGAAACATGAGATGGAAGCAGAAACATCATAATAACCAGAAGACAATGAAAGGGGTTGTCAACTTCTCGGAAATGCAGAGCCACGAAAATCATGAACTCACAACAACTATGGCTGATTCCCTTGAGGGTGCACAAGTATGAGCTTATCAACACCTGGGCAAGGATAAAGGAGGGTCTGAGAGACTCCTTGCCTTTACTACAGTACTATATTCTACTAATAGATTCAATCAATCAGAAAGATATTCTTAGTATATTGCAGCCCCATGGGGAGAGCAACAATACCAACCAACCAGAGCTCCCAGGTTCTAAACCACCAGCCTAGGAGCACATAGGGAAGGACCTATGGATCCAGCTGTATATGTAGGGGAGGATAGCCTTGTCAGGCGTAGGTGGGAGAGGAGGTCCTTGGTCCCATCAAGGCTGGACACTGTGTGTGAGGGAATTTGGGGGTGGGGAAGTGGGAGTTGGGGGGCACATCCTCATAGAAGCAGGAGGAAGGGGGATGGGATAGGGGTTTCCTGGATGGGGGGGGAATAGGGTAAGGGGATAATATCTGAAATGTAAATAAAATATCCAACAAAAAGGGGGAGAAGAATAGGGGAGGTCCAGAATTTTTAAGTTCTCCCAGTTTCCATGCTCTTAATATTCCTACCATGGCCAATTTCAAGGTACCTATGTGTTGTTACTAAATAGAGTTGAAAAGAGAGCATGATGTTGACTTTCTTCTCTCCACAAATCTTCTATCTAAATTACCTTTGTATTTCCAGAGGTATCTATTAGAAGGTCAATGATTTCCTGGTTTCATATTTACATGTTGAAACTCTCACCAATATAGTATGCCTGGCTTTTCAAGTTATATCTCTTTCATTCTCTTTGCCTCAAGGACTAGTTTATTAGTGAGATTGATGAGTTAATTCAACTCTGTTTTTGTCATGGATAGGCAAACTCCAGTCTCTGAATGAAATCTACATGTTCTATTGTTTTATCCATAAAGATTTATTGAAGCACAGCTATGTTACTTATCTTCTTACTTTCTATGGCTATGTTCTTACCACAGCAAAATTGATACAGTTGTTCTTCTTATGGGGTTATAATCCCCTTCAGCTCCCAATCTTCTGGTCTCATGCTACCACTGCCATACTCCTTTTCTTCCTCAAAAGTTATGGAGTCCTTGTAACATACTTACTCATTTCTACTTGTGGTACTAGTGAAGAGCTAGTTCATATAAAATGAAGCAGGAAAAGCAAATAATAATGACAGACTGGTGCGAGCTGAGGTTTCTTTGCAGATACAGAAAATAAAGAGAATAAGGGTCTTGATATGACCAAGATAAGTGTGCGATTACAAGTGTACAGGCTGGTATAACATGGATCAAAAAGTGAAGAATTTGAGAGGACATCGAGATTTCAAAGTTGAAAACTAAAAAGAAAAAAGAAAAAACTGAAAGAAAAATAGGCCCTACTATGGATATTAAGAGGGATACATAGCTTTTGTTTCCATATTTGAGATGGGAACCAATGGAGAGATTTTTAAAGTAACAAATAAAATAGTAACAAGATATATTAGTGTTTGTGAATTATACATCTCTCATTATATAGCAATTTTCTCACCATTTCAACTGCATTCTTTCTAAGAACACAACTCATGTTTTTACATTCCCACATGGCTCAAAATAGCCTCAACATACTTCCAGGGCAGGAAGGCATGAAAGAGAAAGCCACAGTGAAGGCAAGACGGCTTTTTATCCCAAATTGCTTATCATAAATATTTAGGTTTTGTAAGTAATAAGGTTGAAAGTCTCTACCAAGGCTGCTTGTATTTTTGAAGCCTTAATTCAAATAACCTGTTCTTTGGCTTTCTTAATAAAAGTCATTCAAGGTTACCAAAGCAAAAGTATTGATTCTGCAGTCAAGACAAGGCTTTAATCAAAATGTGCAAATCCATGATGCTACTATTATTATAATGTAAGTTATAATTATTTATGAAAATTATATAATTTATTTTACCCAGAGATATTGGGAAATAGAGCAGTAAAATTATTGAATAAATATTCCTTAAATTACGTTATGATTTACAGTATTGATAATTATCAGAGAAAAGTCCTTGAAATGCATTAGTTGTTAAAGTAAAATTAATTCAAATTTACTTTGAAATTACTTAGAGTAGAATAATCCCATTCTTCTGAATTTGACATCTCTTAAAAGGTATTTGGTAATTTGCAAGTATAGCTGTATCTGGAGCTGTAATTAACTACACACAACTATTTGTAGCACTTTAGTACCTGAGACTTCAGAAACAACATCACTAATTTAGCTTGGCATGTTGCTGAAAATTTAAGGGTAGATACTCTTTTTTTTTTAAGTTTTTTTTAAAGATGTTCTAATTTTAATTTTAGTTATATTTAATACTACCTTCATTATAAAAAAATAACAACAAGGTAAAAGTATAGAAAAACTTAGATGTTTGCAGCTTTCAGAAATTGGTTAATCTCTTTCTAGGCTAAGTGAACTTTTATCAGTGACTCAGCATATCTCCAGTGTTGGAAGGCATATTCCACAAATTAAAATGGGGTTTTGTTTATTTTTATAGCAAGAAAAGAAACATAAGTTAAAAAATGTTTCTGAACATTGTGCATAGTATCTTTAATATAAATAATGAGTTTCTGCATTTTACAACCCACTTTGTATGTAGACTCCAATATATTTTCACTTCTTCTCTTTTCATATATTAAATGCCATGAACTGGTATTAAATGCTCATGTATAGTAATTAAGATCCAATAAGTGATATTGTAATAGATTTTAAAAATGGAAAAAATCTGAATGTACATTTTCCCAGTATAAGTATCTATTCCATCTCTAATGCCACAGAATGTTCTGGTTCACTGATGGAATTGAACTGTTGATTTTAGCTTGTTTATTTTCATCCAGAAGAAACAATGGGATCTAAATTAAGATATTGAGAATAAATTGTATTCCATATTTTGGCAAGAAATTTCTTGAATTCAGAGCAATAAACTACTCTATATAGGGCATTTCAGAAATTGTTGAATGTTCTATATTAATCTCAAGGTAAAAGTCATTTAATATATTTGTGAAACTGTAGTCAGTAGTCAGTAGCTCAAATAGCAATATTAATCATCAAATTTCTAAGAGTATAATGCAATGACATATCATTTTGAGAGTTACAAGCCAAGAAATAATAGGAGATAATATCATAAAAACTTTGGTTTCAGTAATTAAATTATATGGCAATTTTTTCAGAAAATTGAAATTCGATCTACCTCAAGACCCAGCTATACCACTCCTGAGCATATACCCAAAGGACACTCATTCCTATCACAAAAACCCTTGCTCAACCATATTCATAACAGCTTCACCCATATTAGCCAGAAACTGAAAACAACCTAAAAGTCCCTCAACCTCAATGGAGATAGAAAATGTAGTTCATTTACACAATGGGACACTACTCAGCTTTTTAAAATATCATGAATTTTGCAGGCAAATGGCTGCAGCTAGAACAAAATAAAATCATCCTGAGTGAGGTAACCCAGTCCCAGAAAGACAAACATGGTAAGTACTCAATCATAAGTGAATACTAGCTATAAAGTAAAAGACAAGCATGCTATAGTCCACAGACCCAGAGGGGCCAAATAATGACAAGGAAGGTCCAGTGAGGGAATGCAAGGATCTACTTGGAAAGGAAAAATAGAATGGATATAACAGTTGAATTGGGGATGGGTGAGGTTGAGAACAGGAGAAATCAGGTGAGGGGAGAGACAGGAAAAATACTGGGAGAAATCATTAGAATTCGGAGATACTTTGAGGGCGTGTGAAAACTCAGTGCAATGGAAACTCCATGGAATTTACAGCAGTAAGCTTCACAAAGACTTCTAGTAATGGGGGAACATAGGGCTAGAATTGCCAATCTTCCGTAACCTGGATAGGCCTCAAGCGGAGGGATCTGGACACCAACCCAGCTATAAAACATTTGACCTACAGTTGGTTCTGACTGCAGAGTGTCCTGGAATCAGTGCCTTAGCAGACCTGTCATTAAAGAGACCAGAGAGACTTCAAGCAAAAACTGATGGGGCCAGATGTTGAATACAACACCCAACCAATCATTAGGCTGATCTTGAGAGGTCTTGCTGTGAAGGGGAGAGGAAGGGTTAGCTGAACGAGTGACACCATAAGAACAAACCCCACAGGATCAGCTGACCTGGACTGATGTGAATTTGAGAGACCAGGAAGCCTGTAGGGATCTGTCCTGGCTCCTCTACATATATGTTATTGCTGAGTAGCTTGTATTCTTGTAGAAATCCTAACAGTGGGTGTAGGGTGTGTCCCTTAGTATTTGCCTACTTTAGGGACTCCTTTCCTCCTACTGGGTTGCCTTGTCCAACCTTGAAGTGATGGTATGTGCCTGGTATTATTGCTATGCTGTGTTTGTTTGATGTCCCCAGGAGGCCTGCTTTTTCTCTGAGGGAAGGGAGGGGGAAGGGAGGGGGAAATCTCGTGAAGAGTGGAGATAGAAGCTGGAAGAAGAGAAGGGAGATAAAACTGTTGTGAAGAAACTGTAGTCAGGATGTAAAATATGAGAGAATAATAAAAAAAGACTATAAATTTTCTATATATAGCAAAAACACTGCAATTCATGACAGAGAGGATTGATGAATCTGAGTTGAAGTGTTTCAGGAAGTATTTGTTGGCACTAACTGGACTGATGGGATGCACAGCTCAAAGTATGTATACTGTGTTATAAAAACTGTGCTGCATATGTGAAGTCACATGGTATTATAGCATAGGCTCATGCTGCTAGATACATCTCAGATTTATCACACATTTTAATTTATATTAATTGTTGGCCAGTGTATATTCAGAGGCCTTTACTTTTGCCAAATTATTCATGAGTCTTTCAGTCAATTAGGTACATATATGGCATGTGAACCACAATTTAAGAGGTCTACTCTAAATTATACCTAAGGCTTCCAAGCACCATTAGTATTCACACATGAAAAGTTCCTATTGAAAAGATAAAATTCAAAGAAAGAAAAATAATATAGAGATTTCACTGAATTATGAAATCATTAGGTTTCTCTACTTGGATATTGCCTAGTTTTGAATCTTTTTGTTATAAATGAAGATATATTTTCCAATATTTATACAATTTGGATTAAGTATTTATTCATTTTTGTTCATTCCTAGTTTTATACGTGTGTGTGTGTGTGTGTGTGTGTGTGTGTGTGTGTGTATTTACCTGTCCTTCTGTATATGTACTATGTGTGTACTAATTGATTCTTTCTTTTCAAAAATATTCTACTAAGCAGCATGGAAGCACGACATTATACACATTGAATTTTTGATTTATATTTTTGGACTATGTTTTAAAATAATATGCAGTAATCATTATTCACGATCATTGCATACATTCTAAACAATATAAATAAATCAAATATATTTGTTCATGGAGTATAAAGCAACTGTAGAGGGATTACCAACACATCTCCAGGAATAACAGAATGTCTTTGTCAATAGTTCAGAGTGTCCAAATACCTAAATTATGGGAAAATCAAGTCAAATCTAAGGCCTTGTACATTAAAATATTTCACAATAACCACAAAGGCAAGTAACCATGGGATAAACTCAAGAGCATTGGACTAAAGTGTAACAATTTTCTCAATATAAAGATACAAGAAGTAGTCATTTTTATTTTATTTCCACTTTAATTACTGAATAGATACAAATTCCAGTGACAATCTTGTTTTCTCTCTCTTCAGGAATCATGCTTTAATTTTATTCCAGAAAACAAAATAGTGGAGAAAACTGAAGACAATACATTTTTAAGTGAAAGAAGTAGGACAAATAATGAATAGTAACTTTTAATAATGACTTAAATATTACTAACACAGAAATAATTTTTACCATGTAGTCTTTCCTTTTACAAGGTAGTAAAATGGAAATCAAACATCGTTAAATAGTGAAGGCTTTAGACTACTGTGATACGATCAGAAGTACAAAAGATAGAGATAGGAATAAAATGCTGAGAATCCTGATGATCTATATTCAAGAAAATCAAGATTATCATAGAAGCCTAAGAGTCATCTTTGAATGCTGTTGAAATTATGATAAAACCCTCCTTAATTTGCAAAGCCTCAAAAATAGCTCTGTAAGTTACATTTGGGTCAGAATTACAAAAATATTTTAAATTAGATCTATATTATTGCATTCAAGGTTTTAAATGAGATTAAGAATGTGTCCCCTGGTAGATTTTCTGAAGAAAATAATTGTGATAATTATATAAAGTTGATTTTTAGCTGACACATCTGTTTACTGAAAATGTATAAAGTACTTGAATCGACGTGAAAACATATCTCAATGTGAAGTGTATTACCATGTAAATATGTCTGCATTTGGAATCTGCTTTCTATGAATATATGATATATTGGAAGTAGGTATTTAATTTGCCGAGTAACTGCTTCGGGAAGAGTTCCCCTTAATCTCAGCCTTTCTGGAACATGTGTGAAAAATATCAATCCTTTAATCCTTGCCTCCATGTTCTGTCCAACTGAAATGTAGTATATCATGGTATTAGCCCCAGTAAGTGGTTAAGCAAGTGATTCAATTCCACCCAAGAAGCTCATCCTTAGGATAGTGACTGAAGCTATGCAGAAATTAGAAGCTACCTTGCTTAAGGAAATTACATGCCTTTAGAATGACACAGATATAGAACTGTCTAAAATATCTTTGTCAAAACACTAAAAAGATCGTTTGACGCATATTCATGCCAAAAGACAATTCTGTACAACTATATGCCAATTATATTAACCATGTATCAACACAATTTTAAATATGTGTAATTTAATTGTACTTCTTTTGTTTTACATACACAAAGCCATGACGAATATACTTGAATAACAAATTTCTACATAAATATTCATGCTAGGAAGATTTACTTAGATGCAACCAGACAAAAATATTATTGTAAATAAAGAATACAATACTTTAATCTCAAACTATATCTAATTTTAGAAAATCTCCTGACTAAATGAATTTTCCAGTGAAAGCACAAAGCAAAGAAAACCAAGTCAGTTTAAAAATTTATAGGAGTCATTAATTTTTAAAATCCATGTGATTATGGAATAAAAGACTAACACATTGTATGTGTTGAAGTTTACAGTATAATAGCATTCAGTCTCCAGCTAACTTAATCATTAATATGTAGTCATGCTGAAAAGACTGCTAAGTTTTCATATGATCTTCAGCTCTGTGTCTGTTTTTTCCGAGCCATGTCATGATTGTTCCTTAATTTTAAAAAAAAGATACCTTAAAATCTGGCATTAAAAAAAATACTGTTTACAAAGAACAGTGATTTTCAGTTTGCTCTAGTGTCTTCATCAGCTTATTTTTCTAGAAAATGATATTGTGTGAACACTAGTTAATAATGACTGAATGATGGTCCATTAGTTGTGACAAATGTTGTGTACTAATATGTTAATAAGAGAAACTCAACGTGAAATGTACTAAAACTCTCCACTATTTGAAACTTTCTATTTTCTAACCTTATTGTAAAATCAAAGGCTTATTTCAGAACGGGAGAATTAAGAAAAGGAAAAATAAACACAGGAAGAATAACAGGAAGAATAAAGAAAAACACAAAAGAAAAGAAGAATAAATGAAAGAAAATAGAACAGAGGAGGCATACATTCACTGAAATGCCACATTTATATGAAGTAATCAGAAGAAAAAGTGAAGTGAATCATCCTAAATTCCACAGATAATTAGATAAAGACGTATTATGTCACCAAACTGACCTCACTCATGCTTATATCTACCAGTACCTGGAAAAGATAGGCAAGGAATCCCAGAAATTCTGTCATTAGTTCATACTTCCAAAGCATAGCCAGCATATAGTGCAGACCTGTAAGGAATTCCTGGACCCTCAGTGTCCAGTGCACACTTCCAATTTTCCTATCACCAGCATCCACTATAGAGAAATGTGGAGTCTCTGGATCCTCTGCCTCTGGGAACATATCTCTTACCCTGCTACCACCCTGCCCAGTCACATAAAAGGCTCTCAAATTCATATGTTCAGTATACACTTTCTTACCTAGCCCTACAAGGCAAAAAATTCCTTCAGCCCTCTACCCCTATGCATAATTCCACTGTCATCTAAATACTGGACCTAGACAGGTAAGAAGTCTCTAGCACTGTGCCTCTAGGGTATAGTTTTACTTTTCTAGTGTTCATCCCAGCCAGACATTGAAAATCAGAACTTCTGCAGTGTCATCTTTCTTCTCTTGGCCCCTAAGGCTTGTGGAGCTATAGTAAAGCAATACCTTCTCCAAACACTGTTATACAACCTGCCACAGGGAACAAGAGGAAGAAATCCACCTTCACCTGACATAAACAAGTTTCAAGTCATAGGTTCACCATCTTTCACACACATTACGAACTTCAGCTCTGAAGATCAAGAGACAAAACAAAGTCTGTTGTTGACTTATGAGGTCAGAGTGTATGCCAGATACCACAGGGTTGAAATCACTTTCAACTACCCATTCCAATAATCAACAGCACTTCTCTCCACAACTAACACTGTACCCTGCCAAAATTTACAAAGTAGGAGAATAACAAGGAATCAAACAAATCTCACTTAACTCTGCTATGCAAGAACATCTTAACAAATTAATTTCAGATGGAAAATAATACTAGCTATGTAAAAAATTAAACGAAATATTTTCTCCAGAACTTAATAACCATAGCAATGTCTACCAATGTCTGTGATTTAGATAACATTGCAGACAAAGCACTCAAAAGTATGATTATAAACAAGCTCAAAGATCTCCAAAAGGACACAAATATACATATGAATAAATTCAATGAGGATATGAATAATAAGAATGAATTTTAAGAAAAGAAAAACAATTGAGTGAAATAAGGATGTCAATGTAGGACATGAAAATAGTCCTCAATACAGAGATAGAAATATCAAAGAAAAACTAAGCTGAAACAATACTGAATATGAAAACTTCAATAAGCCAAACAAAATCTACAGTTGGAAACCTCAATGAAAGAGTGAATCATGCAGAAGACAGAAGAACAGAACTTTCAGATAGAGTAGGAAAATTAGAATATTCAATCAAATTAATAACAGTTACTTTCATACATGTTAGTTGAAGATAAAAGATCTGTACAATACTATGAAAAGATCAAATTTAGAAATTATGGGCATAGAAGATGGGGAGATATCCCATGCCAAAGGCATAGAGAGTATTTTATTTTTAACAATTTTTTGGTTATTTTATTTATTTACATTTTAAATGTTATCTCCCTTTCTGCTTTCCTTTCCTAAAACACTCTTTCCCATTCCCCCTCGCCCTGCTTCTATGAGGTTGCTCAAGCCTCCCACAACCCACAGTCCTTCCTCACAGCATTCCCCTACACTGGGATATAGAAACTTCACAGGACCAAGGGCCTCTCCTTCCATTGATATCACCTCTGCTACATATGCAGCTGGAACCATGGGTCGTTCCGTGTGCATTCTTTGGTTGGTAGTTTAGTCCCTGGGAGCTCTGGCAAGGAGGGGTCTGGTTGATTGATATTGTTGTTTTCCTATGGGGTTGCAAATTCCTTCAGATCCTTCAGTTCTCTTAACTCCTCATTTTCAACAAGTCAAAAGAAGAAAAATTTTAAATCTAGGGTAAGGATACCCAAAGCATACTGGACAGTAAATAGACAGAATCCAAAAAGGCACACACCCTTGCCATATTATAGTTAAAACACTAAACATACAGACATAAGATGATATTACATGAACACTGCAAGGAGGAAGACACAAATTACACACACACACATACACACACACATATGTATATATACATACATATATATGTATATATGTATGTATATATACATATATATACACATTTATGTATATATATTATAAATATATACATATACAATATATACATATGGTAATATTAAAATGAAAACTTCAAAGTCAGAAGAACATAATGTACTTTAATTTAGGTACCACAGATAACAGCTCAGGCTATTATACCTAGCAAAAATTTCTATCATAGTGGAAAGAAGAAAAAAATCTCTCCATGAATAAACGTGTTATATCCACTGAGCCACAACTATAGAGAATATTAGAGGGAATACTATGAATAGAGAAGAATGATAAATATACTCAAGATGGGAGAGGAAATAAAGCATGTTGAGACTTTTGTTAAGAAAATTAGGGAAGTATCTTGACCATACTCATGACATATATAAGAAAGATACCTGAGCAGAGAGTAAAGAAAGCAACTCAGTAAGTGGTAATCTTCAGTGGTTTCTGAATCAGCTCTTGCTTGAGTGCTAGCCCTACCTTCCCTCAGTGATGGACTATTATCTGGAAATACAAATACATTATTTTCTCTCCAGGTTACTTTTGGTCACAGCAACAGAAAAGAAAACTATAATACATGTTCATTGACATGTGCACATACATGTGTGCGCACACACAGACACAGACACACAAATGTATACACAGTTAAAAATAAATTCTTTTAAACAGTAAGAAAATGATTAAGAAAACATCAAATAGTAAAGAAAGATATCAACAAAATGACATGAATGAATACAAATTTTTCAATAACAATATAAATTAATCCAACTTCTCAATCAAAAGACAAAAGCTAACAGTTGAATGAGAACACAATCATTGTTTTTGTTGCCTATAAGAAATTTCACCTGAACATCAAACAGACACCATCTTAGTGTGGATGGGCAGACAAAAGCATTTCAAACAAATGCAATCACAAAGCAATCAGGAGTCACTATTGTGGTATCAGACAAAGCCAGAGTTCAACACAGGTCAGAAAGTATGAAGATCATTTCATACTGATTAAAATAACAAGACATCCAAAAGATATTACTATTCTCAACATATATGTTCCAAATAAAGTGAAGCTTATTTCTTAAAAACAAATACAACTATATTAATTTCACAATTTAGCACAAACATAGTGATATTAGTTACTTGTATACCCTACTCCTACTAACAGACATGTAATCCAGGCCAAAAAAAAAAAAAAGTAAAGAATTTATGGAGGCATTTTATATCATAGGTAAAATGGATTTAACAGACATCTATAGAATAATGCATATATTAAAAAATTCAAATCTTCTCAGGAGTCCATGCATTATCCTCAAATTGACCATACTTTAAGATACAAACTTAATATGAACAAAATGTAAAAAAAATTAAGATAGTGAACAAAACTATAGAAAATATATAACTCATGGAAATTAAAAAAATATGCTATTGAGCAATGACTGAATCATTAAAGAAAGCAATAAATAAACTTAAAAATTCCTAGAATCAAATGAAAATGGAAACACTATATCAAAACTTACGGAATGTGATGATGGCAATCCTGAGAAGGAAATGTCTAGGTAAGTGAGAAAATGAGATTTCAGGTAATTACACATTGAAGGTCCTAGAAAAACAAACACAAAACAAATCAAGTACACATGAAACACAAAAGATCCTGTATTTCCAAAGCAATTCCAAACTATAAGAATACTGCTGGAGGTGTTACTATACAGAATTTCAAATCATACCAAAGAGCCATAATACCAAAGCAGCATGATACTGGCACAAAATAGACACAGATCAGTAAAATAAATGTCAGGCTACTAAATAACTACAACCAAGTAAGTTTTGACAAGGAGGTAAAACATTCATAATGGTGATGCTAGTAAAATAACATGTCCTCATGTAAACTAATAAAACTAGATGGTTCCTTCCCTCACCATGCAAACCACCTCCAAGTTGATTAAAGTCCTCAACATGAAACCAGAGGCTCTGAAATTACAAGAGAAAAAAAAAAGCAAGAATGTATGTTAAAAGACATGAATATAGGTAGAGGACTTGTAAATGGGACTCCAAAAATTCAGAACATTATGGCCAAGAACTTAAAAAAGGGACTCTAACAAGTTAAATGTTTCTGTACACAAAATGAAACTATCAGTGGAGTGAAAAAACAGCCTACAGAAAGAGAGAATATATTTGCCACTTATGCAATGGACTGGTAATTAACACCTAAAATTGCAAAGAAATGTTTAAAACTACAAGTGATATCAGGTAAACAGACAACCCAATCAGAAATGAGCTTCAGAATCCAAAAGAACTCACAAAACAAAGAATATTAATGTCCAATAATCACTTTTAAAAACATTCATCATCCTTGCCATCAAAAAATGAAATAAAATTAAAACTACTTTGAGATTCCATCTCACCTCATCAAGAATAGTTACCTTCAACAACTCAAATGACAGCACAATGATTCAGTTGTGGGAAAAAGGAACTCCTATTCTCAGTTTTGAGGAGTGTCAACTGATATAGGTACTATGATGATCAACATGGATGCTTCTCATAAAGCTAGAAATATAACTTTCATCATATATTCCAGCTATTCACATCTCAACATTTACCCAAGGGACTATATCTCCCATTAGGGAGATACTTGCTCAACTATGTTCTTTCTCCTTCGTTGACAATAGCTTGGAAATTAAATCAGCCTAGATCTCCATCAACACGTGGACAGTTAAAATATAGTTCATTTATAAAAGACTGATATGGGATTTTGAATCCTTCAAGTCTATCCCAGTGACAAAAATCCTTCAACATGGCCACACCTAATCCTTCCAAAACAGTTGCACCAACTGTATACCAAATATTCAAATATATAAGACTATCTGGGACCATTCTCATTTAAACCCTCACATTTCACACTAAATCTATATTTTCACCTGAATGAATCCCAGAACTTCTCAGATGGACATAGACCTGAACATTCTCCAATATGTATTGCATTCTACCATTTTCAATAATTTATCGTATTTCTGTAAGCATATAGATGATCTAGTTCACAATTCCAGTCATCTTTCATGCATTTAGAGATTATGGTTGGTGGCATATATTTTAATTTTTACTCATGATGTGGTACTATCCTTTTATTTGTGTTGTGTTTGCATGGCAACATTATGCATACATTTGTTATATATAAATATGAACAGTATAGCCACAGTATCACTTAAACAATTGATCGAAAATTTTGACTGATGCAATAGTCAATGCACCTGAGCAAAGAGATTAATATTACCACCAACACAGAAACCTTGAACTTTGATAGATTTTAAATAGGCACAAAGATGAAATAAAATAATTAAAAAGTATCGAATATTGGTGTATATTTGAGGCAGCTTGTAGGAATGACTGGCTGTCCTGTTTGTTTGTTTGTTTGTTTGTTTATATCTTGTTTATGTATGTCATTCGGGAATCAGGATCCTCAATTGAGAAAACGTTCCCAACAATTGGCCTGTGGACAAGGCTAGGGGAATGTTTTAAATTAATGATTGATGTAGGAAGGCACACTTCACTGTAGATGGTGATATCTCTTCTGTTCCTGGGTTTTATAAGAAAGCGGGCTCAGGAAGTCAGGAAGCCAGGAAGAGCATCCCAGAATGGAGCCCTTTGCCAAAGAATAAGTTCTTGCCTTGCTTGAGTTGCTGCTCTGATGGTCTTCAGTGATGGGCCTGAAGTGTACGATAAAAAGAAGGAAAAGAAAGAAAGAAAACCTCCTCATTTCCAAGGTTGTTTTTGGTCATGGTGTTAAAGCAATAGAAACTTTGAAGAAGCCTTTCTCCTTCTCATAAAGAGATACAGTTCTAAAGTCTATACCATTAATTCTCTGAGGGAATTTCATTTTGTAATATTCTTTCTTCCACAGGACTTACCAACTGACTACAGAGCATGTAAATGATTTTAATGGGATTTCTTTCTTTTGTAAAGCTATTTCATCCTTAAAGCTGCTTGTACACTGTAGGGAGCTGCAGCGGGTGCTGGCAAAGTCCGCCATCGCTAGGTGGCGCTATCAGCCATAATTCTTCCTAGTAAACAAGTAAATTGCGCATGTGCCATGGTAAAAGCCCGCCAAAGTTAAAGCCCATCCCACGGCGTTTGGCGCGCAACGAGTAAGCAGCCAATCAGAGGTGAATACACCGCTCTAGGGTATATAGGAGTGCTTTCCCAGGCCTGGGCGTCTTCTTCCACCATTTTGGTTTTTGGGAATAAACGTGTTCTTACGGAAGGATTCTGGTGTGTGTGTGCGTGTGCGTTCTTGCCGGCGAGACGATTACACGCGAGCCGCACAGTTGGTGCCGAGAAACCCGGGAGAATTTACCATCGCCGGCGCTGTTTAAGAAGACCCTCCACTCGCCCTCCATGCGTGGAGTGAATCCAGAACCGTAGAACGAGGTAATGTTCTCTGAGAGACAGGTTTCGACTTGATTTAATTCACTTCCCTCCCCAGTTGGCAGGAACTTTAGAGGCTCTCGCCATGGTGTTAGCAGCGTTAGTTTTCTTCCTCTTGGTTCTCGTGAGGGTTCGGGGAATAGTAGATGGATTACAAGTCAGCATGTCAGAAACAGAGAAAGGAAGGAAGCGCTTAGAAATTCAGAAAGGAAAAGAGAAAAGAGACATATTAAGGAAATCAAGCCTCCCCAAGAACCAATTCACGGGGATGAAAGATGAGAGGAAGAACACTCTTGGGAGAGATGGGAGAAAAGGAAGCCTCAGAAAGAGATCTCTTTATCCGGTAAAGGAAGTGCTGGGGCTTGATGCCTCTGAGTCGGAGGGGATAACTTCCTCAGAGGACTCAGATGAAGAGATAGATGAGGAGAAAAGATGCCAGCCAGATAAACAGCTGCTGCCACGAGATCGAGTGCTGGAGCTAGTGATGGTTAATTAGAGGCTGTGTTTGCAAGAAGAGTGTTTTGGGAGAGGCAGTCTAGGTGAATGAGGTGCCCAGTGCCGATTTTGCCTAAGAGGTGATAGCGAAACATAGGTCACGAGAGTTCTAAACAGACATTGCCTACAGTCTAAAAGCCGCTTCAGGTGGAAAGAGCAGGGTTAAAAAGAATTAGAAAGCAGGGTATTAAAGTGTTAAAATAGCTGCCCGCTACATCTCCAATCAACGAGATGCAAAGTTACATCTTAAATAAGAGAGAGAAAGAATTTTAAAAATACAGGTGCCCTCTCTCTGAGCTGTGTCAACAAAAAGAATGAAAAGGCTATTTCAGAGTTCATCTAGAAACAGAGAATTCGGGAGACATCCTGAACTTCTCTGTAGCTCCTAGATGTCCTTCCTTGTTGTTTGTCCTTGGCACGCCAATGTCCACTTGTTTGTGTTTGCCTTTTGTTTCGTTGTCTAAATGTTCTGTGTTTGTTATGTGTTCAAAAGGAAAGATCCTTAAAACTGCTTAATCCAACCTTTGGGAGCTAAAAAAGGTCTTTTCAGGAATTGAGGTTGGCATAAGCTGCTTTTAAAAGAGATCAGCAACATTTTGGGTTTTATAAAAAAGCTAAGAGTTGTTTTGTCCTAGAAAAATCTCTGTAACAAGGTGCTTTTCTCTTGAAATTACAGCTAGAAAGACAAGAAATTTTGTTTGATCTAAAAATAAGATATGTAGCCATTTCATTGTTGTTTCGGATTGGTTTTAAAAGTATAAAAATGTTCTACATGTCTTGGTTATAGACTATTGGCTTAAATTATTGGGTGTAATTAAAAATTTACAACTTTGGTAATAAAAAGTGACGTAAAACTAACTCAGTGTTAGAGTCATTCAGAAACCAGGTGTATAAAGAGTAAGATTTTAAAACAGTATCTCTTCAATGAGATTAAAAGCTGCTTCATACATTCATATGTAAAAATTGGCAACAAAACTTTGTAACATGAGAGTAGTCTACTTGGTGTTGATTTTAGAAAAAGTAGATTGTTTAAATTGGTTTTGGTTTTGCTTCTCAAAATTAATGGTTATACTCTAATGTTACAAAAGAAATTTAAAAATTTAGTTAAACTGCCAGTATTCCATTGGCTGCAGTTGGCAGTTGTAATCTTGAGTTTAAAATTTTTTGATTCGCCCATGTGATAGAAAGGGGGGGACAGCAGGTAGAGTTAAATAAAAATATTTAAAACGGGTTGTGATACAGTGCTGGCCTGCTAGAGATTAAGAACATTTACATTTAAATTAAGACATGCTGACTGAGATCTTAAAATCTTGTACAAGGTCAGTATGATGTTAATCAGGTTAAACTGCCTACCCAGCCCTCAGACCATACAAGCAAAGACAGACTTAGATACTTGTCTTTGCAATGAAATTGCACCCTCATACAATCAGGGTCTGGCCATAGCTTGCACAGAGCCATAGAGATGGGGGGTGTTTTAAATGTGGAAATTTAGATAGTCTTTAAAGTGACTTTCCCAGGAACAGAGGGTTGAACAACAGTCAGGTGACCAAGGTTACCTGACAAACTTGTCCTTGGCGCAAAAGGATAATCCTTGGGCCAGGCCTCAGGATACAGGCCAAGATTTAAAACATTTACATTTTAATTAAGGCTATACACAGAGTGAGAGAGGCAGGAGCTTAGATTTCAGACATTCCTTTTGCCTTTACCTGCCTCAAAAAGGGTGTTTTCTAAAATTTGTTTATTGCCTTGCTTGTTCCTTAGGGAGGTGTCAGCCTCAGACTCAAAAAAGAAATTCAAAACAGCTTATGGGCCAGGCCAAAATTTTTGAGTGTGATAGAAGACAAAACAGCTTTGGTTCCTCTGATGTGTATTAGGTCTTATTAGTAACAAGAGACCTAACCTTAAATTAATAATTGAAAGAAAAAGGTTTTAAAAGATTGATAGATATTGGGGCTATTTAACAATTATTAGAAGACAAGATTGCCTTCAGCTTGGCTTTATCTGATACTTCACTCAGCTAAAAAGAGTTGGTTATTCAATTAATCCAAAAACACTAGAGCCGGGCGGTGGTGGCGCATGCCTTTAATCCCAGCACTTGGGAGGCAGAGACAGGTGGATTTCTGAGTTCGAGAGTTCGAGGCTAGCCTGGTCTACAGAGTGAGTTCCAAAACAGCCAGGGCTACACAGAGAAAGTTCAAATTTAAGATTTATAAACTAATGGGGCACTACAGCCTGACTTGCCTACTCCAGCTGCCATTCAAGTAAATGCATATAAAATTATTATAGATTTAAAAGGTTGTTTTATACAGTTCCTTTACCTCCTGGTAAAGGTGAGAGGTTTACATTAAGTGAAATTGCTTGTGATTTTTGAGAGCCCATGAAGCCATTCATTAAAAAAGCTTGCCTCAAAGAATGATTAATGGCCTTAAAAAATTTGTTGTTGCTTTAATACAAAAGGTTAAAGCATTTAAATCTCTCAGTATATATTATTCATTGTATATTTTATTGGCTGATCTCTCTAAAAGAGTTTTTCTACAAGCCTTTGCTCTAATACAACGAGCTTTAAGATTTTAGAGTACTTGTTGCTCCAGAAAAGTGATTCTCAAAAGTTGTTAACAGATATTAATTGGCTAAAACTTCATTTTCAGCTTACCATAAAAGAACATAAACCTCTGTTTGATATTCTCAAGGGAGATACAAGTCCTAATTCCCCTTGACAATTAACTGATGAGGGGTAGATAAACACCTTTTACCCTCAATATTTTAGAGCCTGACAGTCCAAAAGAGATGGTCAAATAAAAGGACATCTTGACCGGACAATGAAAAGGTCCAGATTCTATTTTAATAAAAGCCAGGGGAGCGCTTTGTCTTTCCACAGGAAGAAGACAATCCATTTTGGCTACCAGAGCGACTGACGTGACGATCGTGACATCTGAAGATGACCCCCCAAAAGACTCATGTACAGATCCTTATTTGGATCCTTCAGCTTTGGGTTCCTAGTATTTTTGTTTATTTTATCAAATTTCACCTTTAAGAATTGTACCAATGAAACCTGCTAGATGTCCCAGTGTTAAAATTCTGAAAGATTCACCCGCGCTATGGTTGCCAGAGTCACGCGATGGGTTCCCATCCCCGTGGAGACTCCTTCCACTTTGTCATTATTTAGACAAAAAAGAGATTTTGGTATAACTACAGCCATAGTGGCGGCGATATCAGTTAGTGCCATTACCGCCACTGCCACTGGGATTGATATGTCAACTTCTGTTCAGATGGACACTACTCTCAACCAATTGTCAGCCATGGTGGTGGAGACTGTTAACCTTCAAACCTCCGCCAGCGCCCTACTAAAAGGTGGGCTAATGATCCTTAATCAACACCTTGATTTAGTGAGAGAGAGATTGGATATCCTCTTTCAATTAGCCCAATTGAGATGTGAGAAAAAACTGGGTGCACTTTACATCACCAGTGTACAGTATAAAAACTTTACTCATGTAACTAATCTGTCCAGAAAATTGTTTCAATATCTTGCAGGAAATTAGTCAGAAAACTTCAGTGAGACACTCAGAAAATTGAGAACAGCTGTGGTGAACATCAACTCGACGCGCGTGGATCTGTCCCTGACTGAGGGACTGTCCTCCTGGAATTCTTCAGCTTTCTTCTTTTCTTTTCTTTTTCTTTCCTTTTTTTTAAGTGGGTGGGAGTAGGCCTGCTTGGTATGTCCTATGTTGCGGATTAGTATTCATCCTTTGGTTGGCTTGCAAACTCAGAGCTCAACAAAATCTTGACAAGGCTATTATTGCCCAGACGCTTGTAGCCATAGAACTAGGGGCTTCCCCTGCAGTGTGGTTATCACTGCCTCAAATATAAGTAGTCTCCCCCTCACTAGTGGTGGTGCTAATGTTGAGACATCAGCCATTGCACCCCAAAGGATTTGCCCATTACACTGGGTCGGTGAGGAGTCTTGGCCTGGCTGATTCTTGTCTGTGTAGCTGTGGTACCTGAATTTTGAGACAAACAGCCCTTGCACCCCTAGGAGATGACTCCATTGCACAGGGATGGGTGTTTGCATCTCTTTCTGTTCCCCTTAGCCCTTGCACTCAGAGGACTTGCTTCCATTGCACCTGATAGGGTAAGGGAGACTGTCTTAAACTATTAGTCCTTGATCGCTTATTTCCCCAAGATGGAATTTGCTTGATCGGCCTTGAGTTTGAGTCGTACTGGTACCACACTAGACAGGCCAAGAACAGCCAGATAGATAACTCCATCCTTTTGTCTCCAGGCCAGCTGCCAATTGGTCCCAACGACGGGAATAGGCTGATCCCATATGCCAGAGGTACACCACGAGTGGTGAGTCTACCCAGTAACAGGCATTACGAGTGGCCACAACCTGGGGCGCACATTCTGAGAATGCCAGGTGTGGGTGCGCGACCCTCGTAGCCTAGCCAGAGAGCTCACCATTCTTTGGTGCTGGCTGTGGAGAAATGTCAGCCAGCCTAAGACACGGGACATTGACCAGTGCCTGTTTAACAAAACAAAAAGGAGATAGCCAATAGACAGATTCCTGAGCCGCTGTACCCAAAGGCTTCTGGTAAAGACACCCTGTAAAGCCTCAAACATTTCTATACACAGTCCCTGCCCACTAAGGTGTTCGTTCCACGGATAGAAGGTCTGGTAAGTCAATAACGGAGTGGACGGATAAGTCTCGGCCACCTAAGACAGGGCAGCCTCGGGTGGGGAGGCTGACCCCGTGACGGGTAAGAGTTTGAGCACCGCCCTCTAAAGAGACTCAGACCCACCGTGAGACCCGAAACCTTCCCAGGGACCTCAACTACCACCCTCTGCAATAAAACAAAAAAGGGGCAGATGTAGGGAGCCGTGGCGGGTGCTGGCAAAGTCCGCCATCGCTAGGTGGCGCTATCAGCCATAATTCTTCCTAGTACACAAGTAAATTGCGTATGTGCCATGGTAAAAGCCCGCCAAAGTTAAAGCCCATCCCACGGCATTTGGCGCGCAACGAGTAAGCAGCCAATCAGAGGTGAATACACTGCTCTAGGGTATATAGGAGTGCTTTCCCAGGCCTGGGCGTCTTCTTCCACCATTTTGGTTTTTGGGAATAAACGTGTTCTTACGGAAGGATTCTGGTGTGTGTGTGCGTGTGCGTTCTTGCCAGCGAGACGATTACACGCGCGCCGCACAGTACACTTAATAGGTCTCAAAATATTTTTAGGGATTCTCTAATGAAATTGTGACTAAAATAGGTTAGAACAAAATAAACTTCATCTTCCATTAGGGGCTACTTAAGTGTATTTCCATTGAGAAGGAGAATTGTTTATCTGAGATTCACCTGGTAAGTGTGATTAACTAGGATATTTCCCGTGGGAGAATATATTCTTCTCATTTATATTCAGTAGCATATCCAGTAAAAGAAAACAAGTGACACTGTGATGTGTTGTATGATGGTATTTACAAATGTTCACATCAAAATAGAGCATTTGGAAACAGAGCTAGATTAAAACAGAGCCAGTCAATGGCTTTCAGCAGTAAAACACCTCACAAATTTCAGAATGATGATTTCTAGACATTTGTGCATTTTTCACTAAACTAGGTAGTGGGATTTACACATACAATTTATTTCTTGTTGATATTACCACCCCTAAATTAATTTTAAATTTTCTTTTCATAAAATCAAGAAGGGATAACTAACTTTAACAACCTGAATGAGAGATATTAAGATGTAACTCCATGGGAGAGTGTCTGTCCAAAGACGATTATTTCTTGAAAGAATTAACAGTAGGGGTAGAATGTAAAATGATGTACATGTCTATGTGAAAGAGCATGAGATCAACTGAGCAAGACATGCCAGGCAAAGGAATTTAACTTGCAGGGCTGTAGGATATATTACTACTTTCTTAAAATAAGGGACAATCCAAAAAATATGCAATTAAAAGACAAAACCAGAGGGAAAATAATGCAATTTAAAGCATTGTGATTGGACAGAAAAAAAATCTGCTTTAGATATTGTAGCTGAAATTAAAACAGTAAAATAGCTAGGTTTTATTTAATGGATTCTTC
>NW_021604675.1:135613-148291 GCF_004785775.1 Grammomys surdaster | reverse complement strand
TGTAGATGAAATTAAAACAGTAAAATAGCTAGGTTTTATTTAATGGAGTCTTCATTTTTTGCTTATTTATTCATTTAATAATTGTTACTTAATTGTCTCTTCATATACAAAAAAAAGATTTCAGTAGAAATGAAACACTCTAATAATGTTGTTTGTAGTGTCTGTATATAATCTAGTATTTAGCTTTGCACAAAATAGTTGACTCACTTAGTAACTTAAAAATTCACTGTCACCCTGGCTTGGTCCTTTTGCCTGGGGCAGATTCCTCGCTGGTCTGCTCCAGTGAAGACTCCACATCTTGACCAGTCCTAGAAGAACCACTGTACTCAGGTAAGAACCCACCACATACAACTCTATGCCCTAGAGCTGCAGCTGGGAGCCTGGGGCACTCAGGACCCATCACCCTCCCAAACCCTGCCCTCCAGAATATCACTCCCCTTCCACCCCTATCTTGGTCCCTTTGACTGGGGCAGACTCCTAGCTCGTCTGCTCCTGTAAAGACTCTACACTCTTACCAGTCCTAGAGGAACCACTTCACTCAGAGCAGTGGAGGAACCAATGCACTCAGAGTAGCAGAGGAACCACTGTACTCAGAACAGCAGGATTTCAAGATCCCAGAGTCAGCCTGAGTCCCAGGAGCTCTTCTACCCAGGAACTCAGGATCATAGGATCACAGAGACAGCTAGATTCTGAGAAGTTCTGATACAAGCAAGATAACTGGAAAGAAAGGCTCTAGTCAGAGACAGTGAGTGCAGGTAGCACTAGAGATAACCAGATGGCGAAAGGCAAGCTCAAGAACATAAGCAACAGAAACCAAAGCTACCTGGCATCATCAGAACCAAGTTCTCCCACCACAGCAAGTCTTGGACAACCCATCACACTGGAAAAGCAGGATTCAGAGTTAAAATCATTTCTCATGATGATGATAGGGCACTTTAAGAAGGACATAAGTAACTCCCTTAAAAGCACAGGAGCACACAGGTAAACAGGTAGAAGCCCTTAAAGAGGAAACAAGAGGATTACAAGAAAACACAACCAAACAGGTGAAGGAATTAAACAAAACCATCCAGGATCTAAAAATGGAAGTATAAACAATAAAGAAATCTCAAAGGGAGACTACTCTGGAGATATAAATCGTAGGAAAGAGATCAGGAGTCATAGATGCAAGCATCACAAATAGAATACAAGAGATAGAAGAATCTCATGTGCAGAAGATACCATGGAAAACACTGACACAACTGTCAAAGAAAATGACAAATGCAAGAAGCTCCTAACTAAAAATCTCCAGGAAATCCAGGACACAGTGAGAAGACAAAACCTAAGGATAATAGGTATAGATGAGAGTGAAGATTCCCAACTTAAAGGGCCAGTAAATATCTTCAATAAAATTATTGAGGAAAACTTTCCTAACCTAAAGAAGGAGATGCCCATGAACATACAAGAAGTCTACAGAACTCCAAATAGACTAGATCAGGAAAAAATTCTTCCTGTCACATAATAATCAAAACATCAAATGCACAAAACAGAGAAAAATATTAAAAGTAGTAAGGGAAAAAGGTCAAGTAATGAAAATGAAGGTTCATCATACCAAAACTCATGGGACACAATGAAAGCAGTGCTAAGAGGAAAACTCATAGCTCTAAGTGCCTACAAAAAGAAACTAGAGAGAGCATACACTAGCAACTTGACAGCACACTTGAAGGCTTCAGAACAAAAAGAAGCAAATACACCCAAGAAGAGTAGATGACAAGAAACAATCAAACTCAGGGCTGAAATCAACCAAGTAGAAACAAAAAGAACTATATAAAGTATCAACAAAACAAGACTGCTCCACCTGGGTATCCATCCCATGTGCAGTCACCAAAGGCAGATGCTGATGTGGATGCCAGGAAGTGCATGATGACAGGAGCCTGATATAGCTGTCTCCTTAGAGATCTGCCAGAGCCTGACATATACAGAGGCAGATGCTCACAGCGAACCATTGAGCTGATCATGGAGTTCCCAATGGAGGAGTGAGAGATAAGACTGAAGGAGCTAAAGTGGTTTGAGCCCCCATGGGGAGAGCAACAATAACAACCAACCAGAGCTCCCAGTGTCTAAATCACCAGACTGGGAGCATATGGGAAGGGACCCATGGCTCCAACTGTGTATGTAGTGGAGTATTGCCTTGTTGGGCATAGGTGGGAGAGGAGGTCCTTAGTCCTGTGAAAGCTGGATGCCCCAGTGGGGAGGATTCGAGGGCAAGGAGGTGGGAGTGGGTAGGTGGGTGGGGGCACATCTTCATAGAAGCAGGAAGAAGGTGGATGGGATAGGGGTTTTCTGGGTGGGGGAAAATGGAGAAAGGGGATAACATCTGAAATGTAAATAAAATATTCAATAAAAAAGAAAAAAATGACTCTTACTTGGATTGAATACGATCATTTCTTCTATGGGTTTATCTTATACAAAATTTGCTTTGATAAAACTAACTTTGCTGAATTAGATTTGAACAGCATCTTTGTTTTTACATCTTGTTCCATTCTGACATTTTTAATATACTGGAAAAGAAAAGTAGTAGGTTTTTCTTTGAATTGTCATATTTGAATATAATATATTTTTATCACAACCATGCTCCACTATTCTCTCTTATTCTGACTCTCCTTTTTACCTAATTGTACCTCTTCTACTTTACTTGGTTTTTTGTTGTTGTTTTGTTTTAATTTTATTTGATTTATTCTTTGAGAATCTCATACATGGATATAGTACATTTTGTCCATATCCATCTCTCTAACTTTTCCCATACCCCATACCTCCAAATTTAATGGATTTTTTTTGTTTTTTCATTTTTTGTTTTATCAACCAAGACTACTACCTAATTAAGCATAGGTATAAATTCATCCACTGAGGTATGGTAACTTTCAAGAGATCACATCTCTGAGGAAACTGAACTACCTTGACTGAGCACCCATCAATTTTGAGTAGCTCTCAGCTAGGAGTGGGACTTTATGTTTCTGTCCCTTCTTCATGCTGGAATAGTGAGTGGCTTTTGATCTTGTGTTGTGGAAGCAGCCACTGCTGCTATGGCTTCAAGTGAAAATGCAATCATGTCAAGAAGACACTGTTTTCAGCAGTTCTTGAACTCTAACATTTTTTTTTTGCTTCCTTTGCTTCCTTTGCTATGGTGCTCCCTAAACCTTGGAATAAGGGGTTGATATAGATATTTTATGTCAGCTGAGCACTCCATGTCACTTATTCTGTCTGCATGTTCACTAGTTATGAATTTTTTGCTAAAAGATGTCCACTTTAATAAAAATTTCTCAAATGTAGGGTGAGTGACACATCAATTGATAAGTATAAACAACAGTAATAGTGGGTTTTTCCTAACCTTGTTTTCTTTGCCACATTTAATGCATTTAACACAGCAAAAACATATGAGTTCCTTCCTGTGGAATGGGCCTTCTACTCAAACAGAATGCTTTGTTGACTACAACCATATACCAGACATCCCAGTGTTGCATCAATGAGCATACCTTATGAGGCTAAATGTTATTGTAGCTCCCATAGGTAACAAGTGGATAAGGCTGTTGATGATTTTTTTTTTTGTCTTCAGTAAGCATCTTTCAGTATTATGAAATCTAAGCAGAATAGAAAGAACTTCCAGGTCAGTACCAACTTGACTTTTCCATATCCTATGACCAAAGTATGTAATGTCTTTAGTAGCGAAATCTTAAGATCAAGTTCTGGTGAGCAACAAAGAGCAATTGCAATAGCCTATATTGTTAGGGTGCTCTCTGGAACTCCCCTGACCAGTAACACAGAGGGAAGTATCCCATGCCTACCACTGGGCCTTTTGTTTGATATTCTACTGCTTCTGGAAGAATTACCCCCTCCATATAGGCACACTTCAAATAGTTCTTTTTAAGATTTTTAGGAATCTTATAAAATTGTAGGTTTCCAAATGTTTTTTTTTTTTTTCAAACGTGCTTTCCTTGGGCACTCCTGCTCATCCCTATCCTCTCAGTCCCATTTCACTCTCTTCCCAACATTCCATTTCTCCTTTCTTACCACCTGTGGTCTGCTATCCATGTACCATAAGTTATTTCTCCTCCCATCTTCAACGGCCCTCTTTAAGCTTTCTGTATTCTATAAGTATTCTGAATTAAATAGAAATGTAACAATTTGAAGTAATGATCCACATATAAAAGAGAACATGCAGCATTTGTCTTTCTAGCTTGGATTACCTCACTCTAAACAATTATTTCCAGCTCCTCTAATTCACCTAAAATTTTTATAAATTCATTTTCCTTGACTGCTTAATAATGTTTCATTGTGTAAATGTATCACATTTTGATTATGCATCCACCAGTTGATAGATGGATAAGCCTTTCCATGTCTTGTCTTTTGTGAAGAGAGCAGTAATGAACAGGGATGAGGAAGTATTTCCGTAAGTATCATGTCATCTATAGATACTCCTTTGGATATATGATCTGTGTTTCACTATTTTGTAGGCATTTATTAATCAAATCAAATTGACAATCAAAATTTAGGACCAGATCATTCATCTATGCAATTTTAGTAAAGTTTTCTATCTTATTGTCCCACTCAATCTTATAGACATTGGTATCTTAATAATATAGGTCATGGGCAGTAGAAATTTACTTTTTTCTTAAATGAAAATGTTTAGTTTAGAATTGGAGACAAAAGTCATATGTATCCTACATGAATTGTTTTTATTGGCCACAAAATTTATTGCCCAATTTTATTCTGTAGTTTAACACACTATATTATTAGTAACAGTGCAAGGAAATGGTAATGCTAGCTAACTTATTTTGCAATCTTAATTCATTCCACAGTATAAGGCAGAGTTATAACTATGCTCTCATCCAATATTACAAGATCCATGAAGCCTGGGCTTACATCTTTATCAGCATCTAACCACAGATACAGACAAAGTTTTGTGTTCATGTTTAGAAACAATAAAATTGAGTGATTGGAATATTTTAAAAGTATGTGAAACACTTATGAAACAGAAATGTCTGCAAATCTGTGTATGTGTGTATGTGTGCATGCGCACACTCTAGTGCACTCACGCACATACATGTGTATGTGTACATATGTGCACGTGTCTATTTGAATCCAAAGAGAAAGGCTAACATCTGGAAGACAGGAGTAAGGACAGATTGAAGGTTGTTCATCATCATGAAAATGTTGGTCTTGCCAGTGTTTGGTATTTTGGATGAGTATGTGGGAGAAATTGAGTAGTCTATAATGCTTGTTCTAATAGATCAAATTCATAGACTTAACTGGTAATAAAAGAAGTCTCTGGACCATGTAAGGGATACCACAGTCATAGATATGTGCATGACTATTTTATGCATTAATTCCAATCTCAAATAAATCATTTTTTCTGCTCTACTTTGGAAGACAAGGGGATATTTCTGTCAGTGAGTGAATGGAGGATTACTGACTTTCTGATCTTTCCTCACTGTGATAAAAGATGACTTATTTCCCTTTAGCAATATTTCAATAATGGAAATTGGTCTTTTAAATGTGCAGTGTGAGAATGAATTTAGCAGCCAGCTATTATTCCATAAATAGATGGTAACAGAGAGGACCCTTTGGGACACAGAATTGTAGCTCTCTGAGTACTCTCAGCATACATGTGTTTGTGTTTAAAGAACTATGAACAATGAAGTCTTGACCAGATGTATGAGACTCCAGTTTTATTCATGCAATATCTAAATATAGCATGTAAATATAGCACATTTAAATATGGTAAGTTCAAAGTTTGCTATTTGGAATCATATATCATTTTCCTGATGAAAATGTTGGGAATGCAAAATTTATGTTGTTCTGCATTGGTGGATCCAAGTAAGTATGGACACTAACAATGCATGTGTTTTCTCTTGATCCAGGAAATAAGACAATTGCCTGGTAGTTAAAAGAAAAATTGATTTGCTGCTCAGCCACAGGAAAGGAATATGTGAGAAGACAGGACTTTAAATGTATTGAAGAATCTCTTGAAGGCTGAGGATTTTTTTATTAGTAAATATGTAAAGCATTTAATAATTTTAATTTCATCCCACATTAAATTAAATTACACTAGTTCCAAATCTTCAAAGTGTTGATAATTCTTGCATCATCATATCTTTTTTTTAACGTTAATCAAAGGCTTTATAACTTTGGTAATTCACAATAACAAGATGCCCATACAATCAGAAGTGTAACACAATACCCAACCTAGATATACCAGCTATCTTTGGTGGAGACATGTGAACATCTGCCTCCATGTTTCCCTCCCTCTCGTCTACTAGCTACTCCTTCTCTCCTTACTCCTCCTCTTCCTCTCTTTATTCCTCCCAACATAGCTCTTCCTACATATCACCCTTCCTGTTAAGATAAAACTTTTCTCTCAAAAAAAAATTAGAGCATAACTATACCAATTTGTATCAGTAAGGTACAAGACAGACCTAATACTCAGTCCATCATTTTGTTGACTAAACAGAACCTCTGTCATCTCTTCTAACTAAAAGACTTAGTTCTGAACCTGACTTTTTCTTGGTTTAGAATGGATGTCAGCTGAAAACCATCCTCTCAAGTCTTTTCTCTCAAAGCAAATAGCTGAGATTGGCTATGAGACTATAAGTCTTCAACTCCATCAGAAATCCAGAATGACTGAATGAACTGAAATTATGGGAAGCACAAAGCATAGTTCCTAAAACTTAGCCAATTTATAGAGACCACTGAACACCTGGACAGTCCCTATACTACAAAACGTTGGAGCATCTGATCTTCAGCCTTCTGGCCCAGGATCATCTGACAGACCTAGTGATGCAGAATTATTAAGGGCTGATTACTCTGTCTTGGCAGATATAATCAGACAACTACTCTGCAAGTGTGTCCTTTTCAGTACAGTAATTTGTCTGTAGATTAAAAGAGGCAATTCTTGCCTAGTGGCTGTCTCACCACAACTGGAGTAACTTCAAAGACGTTCAATTTCTTCTTAGTATCCAAGACAGGAAGCTGTCAGGAGCAGATAGGTCTCTGATCAAAATGAACCTTAATGCAGAAATGTTTGTAACATCAATTCTGTGGACTTCTGATGTTTTGAAAACCAACTATCCATATGAGGCAATCTGGACTGTTGTCTGTTATCATCTGTCAGCTAATTCAAAATAAAATATAGAAAACACCCTGACAATAAACTCAGAGCCATGAATTTGCTATAGTCCCTTAACTCACAGGCTATCCATCTCAAATCAGCTTTAAAAAAAAGTTAAAGACGGACTGGGCCTAAACCTTGTATCCCTAAAGGTGCTATATAGGCACAATGCCTATGAGAGAAACAATATTAATCCCACTTCTATATCAATAAGAAACTCGTACCAATGAAAACCTGACAAATACAGATGCAGATAGAGCCTACCATTAGACTGAGCCCTGGGACCCTAATGGAAGAGTAGGGGGAAGACTTAAGGAGCTGAAAAGGATGGCAACACCATAGGAAAAAAATAATCAACTAACCAGAGCACCCAGAGTTTCCAGGGACTAAACCACCAATCAAAGAAGAGGGAACCATGACTCCAGATACATATGTAGCAGAGGATGCCCTTATCAAACATCAATGGGAGCAGAGGGAGGCCCTTGGTCCTGTGAAGGCTTGATGCTCCATCATAGGGGGATGCTAGAGCTGTGTGGCAGGAGTGGGTGGATGAGGGAGGAGCACTCTCATAGAGATAAATGGGAGAGGTAGAGGGAGATAGGATGGGGCTCTGTGGAGGGGAAACCAGGAAGAATATCCTTTTAAGTGTAAATGAATAAAATAATTAATAAAAATAAGACAAACATTATGATTAAATACAAAAAATACTAAGTCTTCATTGAGAGAAAGTAACTGGAAATGACATATGTAAATTTATTTCTCCATAAAGATTTCTACTGCTTGTCATATTTATGCCAAATTTGTTTCAGTGGTCGAAAGAATTCACAGTATGGAGTTAGACAGAAACATATTTTCAAGACCATGCAACAAAACATTTATTACAAGTTTTTTGTTTGATATTTCTACGTGCCTAGAATCAACACAATACTAGGTAAATATTTAAGAGGAAGAATCATCCTAGGGTTGATAACTATAAAGCATATGCTTTATATTATAAGTTGTCCCATTACCCCAGAGTATAAGAAAGAACGTTTACTCTGCAAAAAGTTGAGCAGAAGCCTATTTAGAAAACTTACTAGCATTATCACCTTTGTAGTTAACATGAAGTTGTCAAAACTAGAAAGATATTACTTAACCCTAACAATTTAGCTGTCCATTCCTAATAATCTTAAGACAATGCTCAGGTTCAAACAAGTTTGGTTTTGTTGTTGTTGTTGTTGCCTGTTTTGTTTTACTTGTGAGCTATCTTATTAAAAAATTAAATTCATTCTATGAGATATTGATATTTCTTGTGAGGATAAATTCAAAGCAAACTGAAGGGCACCATCTTACACGTGTAATGTTTTACTTTACTGCCATGTCTGGTTTTATCTCACCTATAGGGTAATATTCCCTTAGGCCACTAACAGATGCATCCTCATTCATGTACAAATTCACTGACTCATACGCCCACAAACATCCACAAACACACCACACACACACACACACACACACACACACACACACTTTATAAATGCTTGACATATGTAGATTGAAATATTCCAGGTTTCCTGTGGTTTGATGACATGATTTTCCATTACTTGTTCCAAACTTTATAGCCATTCTATGAAGTCAGTTCAACTTGGAAATAATTGTCTGCCAAAACTGAGTTTCTCTGGTGAACTACTCAACACAGCCTTGGTTTGACAAAGACTATTCTTTGTGTGTTGTTAGTCTTGGCTTAGTAACACATTTTATCCTTTCCACTTGAACAGTTCAGCTGCTGTTCTTTTAACTAAACTTTAGAACTCTGAAACCTACTTCTGGAAAATAAATGTGAGTCACTTACCTGGTGAAGATGAAAACAGACTTTTCCAAGTGTGTGTACTTACTCTAATTTCCACATAAATGAGGTTTCAGCTTACACTCTAAATGAGACAACATCATTGCTCAGGGTAAAGTTTATTCATGCTTAAACAGTACCCAACTTGTATATATTTTAAAAATTCTATGATTTAATTATAAAGAATTTAATTATTCAGGCTGGCTTTAGAGGTTATGTTGCTATAATAGTGTTCCAAAACTTGATGTGACTTAAATCATTCAAATAAACTAGGCTTCCCATGAAAATATTGCTAAGCCCACAACTCTAATTGTCATTTACACTTTCCATCTTATCTCAATGGAAATTGTCCTTCTGAAACCCCATTAACAATAAGTCCTAATATGAAAATTTGATAACCTCTTAAGAGACTTTGTCTGCAGGATACACAATTTTGCCAACAATTTATTTTCTAAACAAAATGACTGATCTTACGGAAATAGAGCACTATTGATAGTACAGGCCCTACTTAATTAAGCTGACTGCTCATATTGCATGGCCGTTATGAAAAAATAAATTGAAATTGCTCTCTTGTTTTAAGTTCACAATGAAATCTCTGAAGTTAAAGTAATTTTTCTTGTTACATCCTATGAAGCTATGTTTCCATGTTTGCAAATTCAGAGAAACTAGGTCATGAGTAATTACCAAGCAAGATGTGTTTACAAAGGTAATTTTTCTCATGTGAATTTTCAATGAAGTCAGTAAGCATTAATATTGAAAATATAATGCAGTAAGTGGATGATACCATCTCTGTAAAGGAAAATCATTCAAATAGAAAGACCAAGAAAAATGTGAGAACTTATTAAATACATGTATTTGAGTTTGTGAACTGAATTCTGCATTCGTTTTTCTTAGCAGAAAAACCATAGAAACCTCAAATTTGATGATTCATACAATTTAACAAAAATATCTTTGTGACAAATTTATATTCAAACTTGTGTTTTGAAAAAAGTTTGTCCAATTGAGTGGTTCTACTTATATCTTCAGACACATTTTCTGATAAACATACAAGCAAATTCTACTAAATGTATAATTGAAATTGCTTTCAACATATACTATTTATACACACAAAAAGCTAGTGGTCATTTTCTATTTTAATTTTATGATTTTTTTAGATAAAAGTATGTGTAAGTATATTTATATATCCCCAATGCATATAGGGAACAGCTCTTTAATAGAGATTATCAAACAAGTCTGCTTTAACACAATGTGCAAACACTGAATTTACACAAAATATACCTCTGTAGGATAGGAAAAGACAATGATCTACATTGCATCTCCTGTCTGTGCATTTTGATGTAAACATCTTCAAAACAAGAAGACATTTTTTCATGATTTTATCAGATTCCACTTGCAGAGGACAAGAACAATCATAGATGAGAAGTTAAGAAAATATTTTTTTAATTATTATTATTCTATAATCTTTTTATCAGTCCAATTGTTATCCTCCTCTTAGTTTGCCCTCTGACAGTTTCTCATCTTATTCCTCCTCCCCTGTTTCCAAGAGGATGTCCCCACCCCCACCTCAAATAAGAAAAATGTAAACTGTATGTTTTTGGGCAGAGGGGCTAAGTTGGTGGTAGAATGATTGCCTAGCTTGTGTAGGATCAATCAATAGCATAGCAAAAATAAAAAAAAAACACATATACTATAAAATTAAAAGAAAAAAAGGATAATTTAGGAAGAGGTAGGGGTAACTAAGGAGAAAGAAATATGAAAATAGAGTCAAAGTTGTGTCACTATGTCACTATGTCACAAAATGTCACTATGAAATAATTTGCTTTGTATAATATACACTAATGATTTGAAAATAAAATTATACATATGTTGCATTATGCAGAATTTTTAATATGTTTTTAAAATAGAAAATGAACTGATGATATGCAATTTCTCTAATAGGTTTACACAAAATAAGAAGACACAAAATGAGAGCATTATCAGTGAAACCACTTTTATTTTTTTTTCCACATAGATAACTTTAGGTCAACTACAAAAATCATGAAATGCAGAACAGATCATGGGACTGCACACTCAAGCATCACTGGAGTGACAAACAGGTTTCCCCAGATGACTGTTAAGAGAAAAATCAAAGGAACCAGGATACCATAAACTCATATTTAAGTAGTAAACATGTCAGATATTTAAAAATAATAAATACAGAATAGCAGGAGAGAAACTAATATCATAAAACAGCATGGAGTATATTTTATTTTCTTTAAGACAGATGAAATTTCTAGGCACAGTTTTAGGCATTAAAGAGGACACAGAGGCATAGGTTAGTGTGAGCTGCTCTGTACAAAAATACAGTCTGAATAAATTACATTGCTAGCCATACAATTAGACAATCACTTACCAGTCAGTTCACTGTATGTTTAATAATATACAGGTACATGCTAATCCATATATATCATTTATATTTCAAACACGTAAGTCTCTCTATATTTGTCTTTTAAATTTACACGTTGACCTTACAAAAAGAAAATACTTGTGCAAGAAATCTGAATAGCTAGCCCTGCTGAATACTGTTATGTTTTCTGTATGTGTACATTATCTCTCTAAGATAAAGCATGGATGGGTTCATGACTAACAACTCTGTTTAAGAAAACTCCAGTCCAACCTAAAGCTACAAAGACATGATGCTACTATAGCTGAAATTATCACTTGTGTTCATTCAGATAGACACAATACTACTTTAGACGAGAAACAATGATTTTCCCGCTGTACTAAGCTTTCTTAGCAATGAAAAAGTTCCAAATATTAGTGATGGTAAAAATGTAGCTTAGGGCTCCTTAACTGGGAAACAAGAAAAATTATGGAAGGAATCTACTTTTCAATAGATTACAAATATGTGTGTTTCAACCTGTAACATAGCCATTCACATTTTGGCTTCCCATGTGGACAGAGAATGAAACCTTGATAATACTCGTGATAAGATATTGGTCTAATTGCACACTGTATCCTCCAACAAGCCTCACTGATGCCAGCATCAAAGTTTTGATCTTCCATTATTCAAGAATAAAGAGATCCTCTCACAAGAGGCTGTGGTCCATAGCTGAAATCCCTATCCAAATATCACATACCTCATTCTGTTTTCACAATATGCAATGAACTTTATAAAAGAGTCTGCCCCAGATTTTATGATTTTTAAGAAAACTGCTTCAAAATATTCTATAATACTAATACCTTTCTGGAAATTTTCCATTCAGTTCCTTATGATTCTTGATAAAATCACTCATTTTCATAAATTTTGATCTCTAAGATATATTTAATAATGTTTGTCTATCACTACTAAAATAAGAATGAATAAGGTATTCATATTTACTTTGATTCCATAGAAAATTCACAATTGATTTTGACATTTAAACAAAATATTTTAGAGTCGGAGAAAGGCAGTTGTTTTTGGCAACCATTCTTAGGATAAGCTGAAAGCATAAGTCTGCTCTGGGAGGTAAAGCAAATTATGAAATACTACTGGCACAGTCCTTTTCTTAATGGATTGTATAATATATTAGTAAATAGATACATTTTAAAGTTTCCTTCCCCAATGTTTCTGTCTTCAAGAGGGTCAAACAAGAGCAAACTCGCTTCAATGTCTTTGTTAACAAAAATAATCATTTATAACTTTCCTATCGGAATTGTATATTTTATATAAAAATAGGTTTATAGTTAAACTATC
>NW_021604675.1:53113-130613 GCF_004785775.1 Grammomys surdaster | reverse complement strand
AACGTTTGCAGCACAAGACAATGACATCATGCTGTATTTGTATCTTACCACTAATCAATAAAATACAATATAAAAATAGTGGGCATTGTCTGTGGTATTCTGTGCCCTTCATCAGATACAGCATTGGGAAAGTTACAGAGCATTTCAGAATTTTAAATACTGGAATTTACTTTCTTATTTTTTTCAAGATGCAATGGAAATTATGATTATGAAATTGCATGGCTAGAAATATAAGAGGAACTTAAAGCTACTAATCTCTGTGTGCATTTAGCTTTGTTTTATCCACTTTCTTGGATTTAAGAAAAGTAAACGTGATGCATACGCCAGATTGGTCTTGAAGTTATATCAATCCTCCGGCCTCAGCAGAGGATGATCTTAAACTTCTGATTCTCAAACCTCTCACTCCCAAGTGCTTGGACTTCTGACACGAAACTCATTTTTCAGCTCTACTTTTATTCAGGTGTTTGTCAATTAAAACATTCAACATTTCTTCTAAGAGAATGTTTTTTAACATTTTAAGAACCATTTCTTGGGTATTTCCTGTGGTGAAGTTGAGGTATTTGTTTCTGTTATAGAACCTGCCAATGCCCCATCCATAACGTTTTATCCTTTGCACTCTATCACATATAAAATAGATTTCTGGTTGCTAACACTTGCGTATCTTTGCCTCTAGTAACTCAAGTTATTTTTCTCACCTGTAAAATGATGACAAGTTCTGGTAAATTAATGCTGAAGTCCACTAAGCACAACCAACAGCCTCTACCAGTTCTTCATAAAAACTGATGTTTAAATATTCTAGCTTTCCATTCTTTCCAATGAGAGAACTCAAAGTGTGTGCTTTGTACCAGTTTCTAAACTTGTTCTAATAAGGAATAAAATCTCGCTGTTTCTGGCTCAAAAACAATGAGTTGGAAAATCCTCTCTCTTCTGGCTGTGCTGTGAAGCTGTTTTTACTTTGTAGGTTTCTTAACTGTAGTTCATCTTTTACCTCTGCAATGGGATTGTTTACCCTTGAGTTCATTGTCTTAGGGATTGCTTTTGTGCAAAGCAAGTCGACAAGAGAAAACACTACATTCCTACTTCAGAAGTGGAATCCTTATGCTTGTATGCAAGAACAATTAAATAGACAAAAGGACAGAGCCCAAGAGATCAGTACTTGTCCATGTACCATCATAGACAGTAGGAGGTAAGGGGGAAAAAGATTCAGGTGGAAAATAAAGGTTGGAATGGTAAATACACTACTAAGAAAAGAATGTCATCTTGATTCTTGGAAAGGGGAAAGGAAAGAATCACATAATTAAATTAGAAATTATTAATTAAAAATAAAACAGAAGACCACATTTAGGAACTAAAATGTGTCATTTGAGAAACAACTGTGGACTCAACTAAAGCAATATTCATGTTGCAAACAAACGAGGGGCAGACTCTGGAGATAACTGAAAGGCAGCAGGCCTTCCAGCTGGCTTCCTATGTATAGAATATAAAGGAAATTGTAATTTGGATAATAAAACCATTTTTCCTATAAAAGGAATGTTGAACTATCAATTAATTAAAAGTAGTACTGCTATGAAATTAATTAGTGTAAAATACACTAATCAAAGTATAGTAGGATACTACTAAACATGTGTGAGTAGAACATCCTTTCAGTTTGTAATCTAAGCTAGACTAATTTTCAGCCAAATTGAGATTCAAAATGACTGTCCATATTCTCAGTATCTTTTAAGACGATGACAAGGGTAGAAAACACAAGCTTCTAATCAGGGACTAGAGAAAACTCAGAAATGAAAATTAGCTGCAAGATCATGGGGGAAAGAGCTATCACTCAATATGATCACTTACAGGAAGGAGGCTTCCTCCAGATATGACAAAAAGGGAGCATCTTCATTACTATAATGAATTAGTGTGATACCACTAAAATCTAAAATATAAAACATTGAATATTTTCTATAATTTGTACTCAAAATCCATGAAGGACAAAAGGAAACACTCATTCTAATTATCAGTGGAGTAAAAAAGCAGACAATGAAGAACCACGAAGGAGACAATCTTTTTGATTTCACTAAGTCATTAGTGAGGGAAATTGAATGGCAGGTAACAGAATTTCAACAAATCTATCACTGTCAGCTATCCAAAAAGGATAAGAAGCTTCTATTGTCAGCTATAGTTCTGTCAGTTCAGTTGCTTTGTACAAGTCAGTTTGTGGTCTTTATAACATCACAAGTGTCTGACTTCCTAAAGGAGTATTGTTCCTGTGAGACAGAACAACTGGATTTTCAGGACACACTCTAATGGAGAGATAAAAGACTGCAGTAAAGAATTTAGAAAGTAAAAAAGGGGGTTGTAGGACAGCCAGAAGAGGAAAATTTTTAGTTTGAAAACTAAATGTAAAGCCGATTCTTCTCTGCTTTGTTTTGTTTGTTTTGTTTTATTTTGTTATTTTCAATGTGACAGGTACCCTTTAAGATGATTCGGGAATCTTCATCTTTCATATAACATAGATATCCTGAATAGAAATCCTGGCTCTTCATACAAGGGCTGGACCTAGGCCCCCCACATATATGTAGCAAATGTGCAGGTTGATCTTCATGTGAGTCCTAAACAACTGGAGAGTTGTGCTATCTGTTCCCCAATTGGGATGCCTTGTCTGACATCAATGAGAGAGATTGTACCTAACCCTGTAGAGACTTGATGTACCAGAAGGGGGTGATCCACAGGGGGAGAGGTACTTTCCCCTTCTCAGAGGAGAAAAGGGAAAGAGGTAAGGAGCTTTGTAAGCAAAGGGGGGGCTGATAGGAATATAAAGTGAATAAATAAATTAATGGAAAAAGAAAAAGAAACCCTGGCTCTCCAACATAGTAGTTGAATAACTGGGGATAGGGGGAGCTTAATTAACCTCTCAAAACCTAATTCTTTGTTGTATCAGAAATAGAATATGCTTAAGTGTAGCACATGGCCAGTGTTCAGTTAATTATTACTATCAACAGTATTATTAGAGATAATACCTGAATCTAAGTGTAGACTTCTTGGAAGGATAAGAAAGCGTTGGCAAATGGAGCAATGGTTTAAATGAGCTGTGATAATGGCTACATTTAGCTCTGTTAGCAGCTGCTCAAGTTAATTACAAGTCCACCATGAAGTAAAGACTTCCAGGAAGAAAGATGATAAAATTCTTCAAAATTTGTTTGGCTGTTTTTAGAACATTTCAAAACAAACAAACAAAAACCAACTCTTTTTGGGTCAGGTGAAACCTGTTTCTTTCTGAGCCTCAATGGAAAAAAAAAAGACTTTATATCACATGAATCTCTCACAAGACTATACACTAAATATAGTCATCTATTAGCAGTCATTCAAAGACTATTTCTTGGGTATCCATGAGTACCAACCAGCACAGAAGGCTGTTTCTGGGTAGAATATTTTCCAAGTGGAAGTGGTATGCCTGTTTTGAATACAGGTACTGTTTGTCTCAGCAGAAGCAAAGAAACATTTCTTTTGATAGATTTCATTTCTCTACATGAATAGAGACAAATACTGCTTGGTAGTATAAGGCTTGATGATATTTCGAGAAGTAAACATTTCGTTAAGAGACGTAATTAAAATATTCACAAATGCCAATATAAATAAAAATGAAATGCTCTCAGATAAGCAATTGAAGAATGACTGAAATAAATTACAAGTGAGGTAAGCCAATTACTTCAGTACATTTACTTTCAATTATGTAGATTTTCCAAGTTTTTCAATCTTAAATCCAGACAAACAATTGATTACTATGTGCAATGAACATGCTTTCCAAAAAAAAAAACAAAAATCAATCAAATATAATGATTTATTGGCTTTTTGTGCAATTTATAATAACAAGTATGTTTAATCTTGCTTATATTAAAACTTAACATTAAACTAATGGTTATTTCAAAACAAGTTTTCTATAATCAGTTCCAAAAGAAAGAGAAGACAATTAAATCTGAAGACATGTACATTTTTAAAGTGTAGCAGTCAGTATAATGCCCATTTTAGGCTTCAGTGCATGGAGTGACACTATATGCATCTTGCTACAGGGTGTCCTCTCATGATTTTAACATTTACTAATAAGTAATACCTAGAGCTAAATCAAAAATTTTATTCCAGCCAAACCTCCTAACTTTATGTTGTTAAATTCCACCATATTTTGTTAAAACCAGGACTCATTTTTACAAATGTTTCTATACTCGGCAAAATGCATATTTCAAGCATAAAAACGGAAACAAACTCCTAGTTAGGATCTACAAATTTCTGGATGGCACCAGCAATGAACATCTTTACAGTTTTCACTAGGTACGAGGCAGTGAGTAAACTGCTAAATGGAATAGTCATTGGGGTTTCACAGGAACGTTGAATATTTAAATCACTGGAGTATTTCTATGTCCTCCTACAATAAGAAATATCTACTATTCTAAAAATGGCTGATAACAATTCCACTTTTAAAGCCACATTAACATAATGTGCTATGAGGTACATTTTATCAAAAAGATTTCTACTTGTTATCTCATTGTTCTGTTCTTAAGTCCTACCTTCAAAGACAAACTTATACCTAATTAAAATACTTACATTGTTCCATTCTAGTAAGACAAGAAATGACCCAATGGTAAATCAATCAACCAAGAAATAAGCTAGCAAATAGTGACACATCTCAAGAGTGTTTTTTATTTGTTACTATATCATTCCCAATTGAGGCTCTCATTACATGTGCAACAATAATACTGTAGTATTACAAACATTTCAAAATATATTATGTAGTCATGCTTTTGTTTTCTGTTAAAATAAGTTTTGCAGTTATACTACGACCAGTTTTAGAGCTGTCCTAATAAAATGTTTAGTCGATAATAGACATCCCAGAAATAGTTGAATGGGTATATGAGGAAGTCAGTAATGAATGAACCACTTGTTTAAGATTCACTATCCTCTATTCTAGTCCCAGGTCTGCCAGTGACTACTTGATTTTGAGCAGGGCATTTAAGTAACTGAATTAGACATATTTCTAAATTGCTGTTCAGCCCTTTGTATTTTCCCTGTCATGATGCCTAAGTCGTCTTTGTTATCAAACGCACATGAACAGCAGGGGGCAGTAGAACACTTTGGGTTTTGTAGTTTTGCCTCATCCTATCCTTTAAACCCTGAGACATTTGATCTATTCCAATTTTAAACAGCCTTTAAAACTCCATCTAACAGCCTAGATGGTTCTGTCAGTGTCTTCATTATTGACAAGTCACAGGGGCTTATTTTGCAGACTTCAAATCAGATATGACTGACAGGGAAAATTGAAGATACCACAAGAATATTTAGTTAAGAGTCAAAATGAATAATATATTCAAGGATATTCTTATAAATGAAAATTACAACTCACATCAGATAATGAACTAGGCTTGTAACAGTCCACAAGCTCCTCCCCCTTTTAAACACAGCCGTTGGTCTTTTGTTTACATTGTTTGATATTTCGATTTAAAATATGCTTCACAGAATAATGGTTGTTAAAGTAATAGACATCCAGCTGTCCTCATACAATTAACTTCTTTGACGGTTCACATTAACTGTCATGATTTTTTCCATACAGGAGTGCTTATTTTCCAAAACACATATGCCTTTAAGAGTATATATTTAAGAAAAAATTTCCTCTCTTGTTTTATGTCAGAATTAAAAAAAAAAAAAAGCTACTGTAAGCTACTGCTAGCTATTGCTCTAAGATCACAAAGAAGGCTAGGGGTTGAGATCGAGAAGAACTGATGCTTTAAAAAGTATAAAATAAAAAGATGTGATAAATACGTCTGCTACAATCTCTAAAGGAATAGCCCAGCAGCCCTGTGAAGGTATTTTTTTGGATTTGATGTCTTTGTCTTTGTTTTTGCAAGACTGGGAATTGAACATAGATTCCATGCCCTGTCCTAGAGCTTCAAGTCATGCTATATAAGCACTCTACTATTAAGTTGTATTTACAGCCCACGAGGTTTTATTTATTCATGCTTTAGTAAGAAGTTTAGAAATTGACAGTGTTCTGTGAAATGCTTAACATGCTGAAAACCACTACTCTGATAAACCTTCAGCCAAATTACCTTAAAATATAACAAATGCCTTTCAATTTTTATGTAAGAAGCAAACACATACTGATGCATGAGGAGGGAGAATGGTAGAAAGGTTCATGAATCTTTAATGCTGTTTTGAACGTAATGAATATATTTACCTGCTGCAAAAAGCATAACAGCAACAGGTCTGTAGAAGCGCCTTCGAGATCCCACACAGATTGAAATCAAACCCACCAGGAATGCAATGAGAATGATGGCAGCGCCGCCCAGGAGTAAAGCCAGAGTAGCAATCTGCCAATCTGAAAAGAAAAAAAGAAAAGCATGGTTTTTTAAACACGAAGCCTCCAAAGAATCAACAGAACTCTGCTCAGCACCTTTCACCTTGAAGCACCTCTGGATGTGATTTCTCTGCATGTTAAGCATCCTTTGTGGTTTGAAATGTTTTTTGACAAAAATTAATATTAAAGTCCTTGTTAAGAAATGGTTCCTTGCTAAACTCAGCACAGTTTTTAGGACAGAGTTTTGCCATAATTCTTACATGGGATCTTCAAATGTTAAATCGAGTGTCCGTCTTTATGACCTACTTTTTTTCAATATTGAGATTAAAAAATTTATTTACTTATAAAGTTAATAAATTTTAAGTATAGAAGATAAGGGTAAGGATGAATTGTATATAGACACCATTCAGACATAGATTTTAGATACTTTCATCACCAAGAAACTCCCCTTTTGCCTTTTCCCAGTCAATAACTTTCTTACTAAATGAGCTAGTGACAATATCCAGTGACATGACTAATTTAGTTTGGTCTGTTCATAAATGATATGAACTAGTTTGTGTCTTTCAAGTCCCTGAAAATCATCTCATTATTATATTTCAAGAAAGACAGTTTTTTAAAATTCCTTTCCTACTTGGAAAGCCTTTCTTTACTTCATAAAACCTCCAAGATTTAATTTCTCTTCCTTTACTTCTAAAACAATTTCCCAGTTAACTCCCATCAGGAAGGTTTGTTGGTGGTTTATTTCATTTCATGTGTCTGTAGTCACCATCGCCAAAATGGTTTCTGAAGTAGGGAATTTCAGAGAGTCAGACAAACTCTAAATGATTCCTTAACTCCTTTCTTTAATCAAGAACAAATAAAGCTATACTGACCATTTAGCATGTCTGATTGAGTGGAAAAAAACTCACTGATAACAGTTTATCAATTCTTACAAAGATGTAGTCATGTTATAACAGAAAAATGATGTATTTTTCAGTCAATAAAAAGAAAGAGGAATTTATAAAGTACATATAGATTAGGAGCCATCATATAAAGGATATTATAGGGATTGACACACTACAGCATAGTAATTTGAACGAAAATCCCAGGAAGCCTCTTCTGCTCTTCAATTTAATGTATGCACAGGAAATGCAAATATATTTTTAATCAATTGCAAATGCAATGCATTTTACTCAAAGTCCATAACCCATGACACTTTGATGCTTCCCCCTGAAACTATCCTGCAAAGCTTCTCAAGTGCTGAAGTATGAGAAAGGTTTATCAGAGAAACCCTAAGCCATTCCTTTTCTATTTATTCTTGAACACCCTGTTCCACATCCTTGCCTCCAAAAAGCTCTGGAAGTTTCACTAGCTTTCAAGTAGAACCTGAACAGCCATCAGAAAAGAAATACATAAAACAGATCCCCAGATCTCAAAATATATAAGCATCAATCACAAGAAAGTAGAGAGCATTTTTAATGCGTCTATTTGTAACAAAGCCATATAACTTCAAACAAAAGTGTATCTGCCTTTCAACTAGAAGTTAAAAGGATAACTATATTATGGCATTTTTATTCTCTAACAGCAAGTAGCTTTAAATTTAAAAGCCAAAAGAATAATCCTTGTACTTGGAAGCCTGTAAATTACTCTGGAAAAGTTTATGCATTTACATTATTTGACATAATGGAAGCTTGTAAGTTGAAACTTCTGAATTAAAAAAAAAACCAGTATAATTACACCAAAGCAATAAACAGGAAACAAAGAAAAGAGTAAAATCCATCAATGCACTCACAGATCAATGAAACACCTGGCGTTTAAGCAGCTACACCATGGATAATTTTCGTTGGATGATTATTGTTATAATGATTATCACTTTAAGAATAATTTTAGCTTTCTTTGAATAAACATAAAACTAAATAGCCACCTCCTTAAAAATATCAATACAAACTTACAATGGACTATTTTTCCTGCTAAGTTCTTCCATGTACCTAAAACATGTTAAATGGCACCATTTGCACTATTTTTACTTTAACTCAAAATCAGATAAGAAAATCTTGACCAGTATCCTCTACCTCTTTAATAGCTTCAAAGACCAAAGTCACACATTTATTTGCATTTTGTAAAGACAAAGAAAAACACTCAGTAAATTTTCTGAAGAAAAAAATCAAATCAATATTTTCAGCCTTGTGGGTAATGGTCTCTGTTGTACCTGCTTAACTATGACATAGTGCGAAAATGGCCACACATAACAAGTAAATGAACAAATGCTAATAAAAACATATTACAGAGATGAGTGGTAGGCCAACTAGATAGCTCTGCAAGTAAAAGCACATGCTGCCAGGACTGAGGACTGTAGTTTCAATCCCTGAAACACATCAGGTTGAAAACATAACTACTCCACAAGCACATTGACTACAAATATGTTCATACAGACACACACGCACACACACACACACACAGAGAGAGAGAGAGAGAGAGAGAGAGAGAGAGAGAGAGAGAGAGAGAGAGAGAGAGAGCGAATAAATATAAAATCATTAAAGCAAAACGGAAAAAAAAAGTAGGTTGTTTGGCTGTTTTGCACCCTGTCCTGGACTGTGTTATATGACCGTGGTCTATTTCACTTTCAAGCGTTAAGCTCTTTTCTCCTACCCAAAGCCTAATCAAACAACTGAAATCACATAACAATGTCAATGGAATAAATTTGTATTACCAAGTGATACTCATATATAATCTGAAGAAAAAAAAACAATAAACATTCCTAATTTCACATAAGATTGAATTTTCTCAAACAATGGTACTTCCTTTCATATAGAAAGAAATGCAAAAATGCAATAGTAGACACAGGAAAACTAAGTGATTAAGAACATCTTGCAGGCCAGGAAATACAAAATGAACAGAGACATTTCTGGGTTTTCTACTAGAATGCCTGTACTAAATTTTAGTGCTGGCTTTATCGCTAATGCAGAACATCTCTCTAGACTCAAAGTCAACAAGGAAAGACAATACCATTATTGCTGTGATATTGCTGCCCTTCCCTTTGGTCTACAACCGGAGTTACAGCTCAAACAGAAAAGCTGTTTAATTTTCCAGGAGAGACTAGAAATGGGCCATGACTGTCACTGTGCTGGCCAGAAGCCATGGCTTTGAACTGGAATACCAAGACTATATTCCTGGTGGAGAGGGCCAAGTTTTTAAGTATTGTCAGAATGTCCACTGGGAAGAATTCATTCAGGCTGGTTGGTTGCCTAGGACTTAAACTTCACATTCCTGGCCAGATAATACTCAATTCACCAGCATAAACGATGGTTACGAAGGGCTACTATAATCAAGGAGGTCTAGTAGGCTTTTTAAGAATCTGTTAGGGCCTTTGGAGCTAAGAACAGGGCTTCTGCTTTCTGTACCAATAGAAGCCTCAAATCCAAAGGACAAGGCTAAGAGAGGATCTTAAAATCATGGATAATTAATATTTCCCTTTGCTCTTTCTGAGCAACACTATGATATCAAGAATTAAAAACAAAAGTAACAGGGATTTATGTATACTTAGGTCATTAAAGTAGCAGGCTGGGGTTTATAATACTTATTTATTAACCAATGTCTAAAAATTGAATTTAGCACAAATGCATGCAAAATCTGAGCAATTTTAGAGGAATACACTAAAAAGTGACCAAAATACTCATTTTTACATCAGTGGTATTTTAGTTAAAGTTTGTATGTCACAAAAAATGTGCTACTTTACAGTCAATGTCTGTAAAGCAAATTAAAATATCATAACATTTGTAATTTTCAGCCCTACTTCTTAAAAAAGAAAGTCATGTGTTTTAAGTTTTTACTATCAGTTAATCTCTATATTTATCTCCGTTTAGCTTTCCAGTTAAATCCCTCATAGAACTGTGTCAGATCAAGTATAAAAACCTGAGATCTATGTTTCTGTATTCACTTTACACATTTCTGTAAATTATGGTGTGATACTATAGTGGAGTATGTAAAAAACAGTTCTAAAGAACATCAGTGGCCTATGGCACTGAATTAAACACTGTTGTGTTTTCTTTAACATTAGGGCAGCTGAGTGAAAATCTGTACTTCTTTTCCTGAGATCTGAAAGAACAGGTGATAATCAATCTTGAAACAATTCTTAATGTTCTTAGTGTATAAAATGGGCGAGGACTCAGGTGGCCAGATAACATACAAAGTGAAATAAGGTTGCCATATTACATGTCACATTCCTAAAAATGACATAGGAATACACTGGAGACTTTGGAACTGAACTTAGGAAAGCAACAAACCAAGACAACTGTGTACTTTTCCTAACAGAAACAAAAGCAAAAGTAAACAAACAAAAATGCATACACACTAACTGAGCATTTCCTTCCACAGTAACAGGATAAAAATCAGGAAGCCCCTTGTATTGTAGTATTAAGTTCAATATTAACATGCAGTTCAGAAACTAAATTTGAGTCTTCTTTCAAAGTATTTTTACTCACAAGCATCAAACTCTCCATTGTCTATAAACACATTAGAATTCTACAGAATTGTGTTGACATATTTTTAGCAGCGTAATATGTGAGACTGGTCAGACATAGCTATAGACTTTATGAGAATTCTATAGCTTATGTTACAACTGCCCAGCTGGAGAACTGTCTTCTCACAGGAGAATTCATAGTCAAAATTCATTAATGATTTCCAGGAAAGAAAAATCTTAATGAGGATAGATATCTATTTTGTTAGCTAAGATAAGTTCTATTATATATGTCTCTGAACCTAAAATTGTTCCTTTCTCACAGATACAATAAAAAGAAGAAATGTACTTTTATTCAAGTTCTATTATTTGAGTGAACAGTATTTCTCTAAACATAATATATGCTTTAAATTAATGTATTAATAAAATATGTTGATGTAATAATAGCCTATTCACCATTTCTTAAAATTCTCATTAGAAATTGAGATATGGATTTCTACAAACTTGTAAAAATCACAAAATTTGTCTAGAACCAACCTGTATTTTTATCTTTAATCTCCATGGAGGAAATTATATTATTTAAAATGAAATCCATAACTTTAGTGAAAGTCACTCAGTAGATCAGATAATAAAAGTGTTTTTTTACTTCACTCCACATAAATTTTTCCCAAATTCTCCATAATGTACCTAAATAAATTTGAGCTCTTTCTCCTACTCTTATCAAGTATTTCTGACCTATTTTTATTTAATTGTAGGATATATTTATCACAAAACTTTTCAAATTATGTTGATGACATCTTAGAAAGATAAGTCATTATTATAAATTCCTTTCTGCCATTAGGAACTCAAAACACCAAGGTAATATATTTAAGGGAAAAATGTTCTCAGTAGCAGGTGAATTCCTCCTTTTCAATCATGACAACTTTGTTCAAATCCTTGAAGCTGTTATTTCCTAATTTTAAAAGAATAAACATCTTTTTTTTCTTTAACAAAGGGACCTCTTAGCTAGTGCACATAGTTGTATATTAGAAATCTCAGTGGAAATATAATTTAAAATCTGAGTACTGTAACATATGGTGTTTCCTCTCAAATAAAACTGTTATATACAGTGCTTAGCAAAGAGCCTTGGTATTAAAGCATGTTTTAGCACTTATAGAAAGAAAGCCAACATCATGCCAAATGACTGCTGTATCTTCCTGTGCTATATGAGGAAATATTCATTGGCATTCGATGGTGCTATTAGTTAACAAGCACTGCTACTTCTCAATAGTAACTTCTAAGGAGTATTTGTTCAAAGATTTATTAGGTCTGGTAAACTAAAGACTGTTTCCTTAACTCTTAAAAAAAAAAGAAACAAAAGATAAAAAGCAAGGCAGGCAGGCAGGCAGGAAGGAAGGAAGGAAGGAAGGAAGGAAGGAAGGAAGGGAGGGAAAGAGGGAGGGAAGGAGGGAAAGAGGAGGGGAGAGAGAGAAGGAGGGAAAGAGGAAGGGAGGGAGGGAGGGAAAGAGGAAGGGAAAGAGGGAGGGAGGGAGGGAGGGAGGGAGGGAGGGAGGGAAAGAGGGAGGGAGGGAGGGTGGGAGGGAGGGAAAGAGGGAGGGAGGGAGAGAATGGGGAGAAAGAAGAGAAGGGGAAGGGAGAGGACCCTTGTGGAACAAGCCTTTAATTCCAACACTCAAGGAAGCAGGCATATCTCTGTGTTCTAAGCCAGATTAGGCTACAGAGCAAGTTCCAATATAGTCATAGCAACAAAGAAAATCTGTCTTGAAAAAGAAGCACAGAAAATTAAAAAGACAAAACTTCAACTTAAATACCTGGGTTTATTTAAGAAAAGCTGAAAGCTGAAAACCCACAGATGGGAACAGGAATGGATAGCTTTCTAGCCACTATAAGCTTTGAAAATAATGTACAAGACACCTAATAATATTCAAAAGAAGGAAGATCTTCAAACAGACACACACATTAAATAATGCAGTAGCAAATACTGGAGAATAAAACAGGTGAGCTAATCCCTCAGACAGCTCTTTATTTCTCACTCCTCTATGGAAGAATGTCAATATTTCATAAGCTTAAATATTATCATTTGTTTCATCATCCCCTTAGTCTCCCTACCTAGCACAGAAGACTTACTGGCTAAGTGCAGACCAGGATCTACCCCTCTTCTATTCAATGAATTAATGAGGTTAATTCATAGACAGTGAGAAAATGGAGACGGTGCTAGGGATAGTCTTCCAGTTTCATTCCCAATAGACTATGGCAGTGTTTTGGTGACTATTGGTTTAGAAGTCTTAAACATAGCATTAAAAATTCTCTTGTAAAAAAATTTGAATTTTAGGTTTAGTGCCTGTTTTGAAATAAATAATATGGAATTGAGGTGATTTCATCTTCCATTTTTCCTATATCTTTTTTCAAATAAACACACAGTTTAAAGAGACTGTGTGTATGCAAAGTTTGTGGTACTATACTGAAATGACTCCTTAAATTATCCGTTGAAACTTTACAACAGTTAATAATCTAGCTGACAAACTAAAATCGTCCACATATATTTTCCTGGTTCTTTGGGAGACCACAAATGTCTTTCATTCTTGTATATATTTTCACTTCATAAGTGAGGTTTCTTTGTTGTTTATGTGACAACCATTCCAATAGAAAATAAAATCGAGGATTTACTAGTTTTTCCCCAATCCAATATAAACCTAACAGCAAAACAGTTAAAGTGCTCTTCTCTAATTTTCAAAATAGGTGACCTAACAATCTGAAGAGTGGTAGATTTATCTGCCAGTGCCCTTGACATGAAATAGTTAAACCAATTTCTAATGAGCTTGATACTTGGTTCTATGAACTCAAAGAGCAAAGACGGCTGTATCTATATGTACCTATCTAGCTATCCACCTATAATTGCCTTTATGTTCTTATGTTCATTTCATCCTACAAAAATAAATTCTAAATTGTTATAAGTGACCAATCATTGGAGCTATGTAATGGCTAAGGGTAGTATTCATCCTAGCCAGGGATTATTTATATATGGATTAGAAAAATCAAGTCCAAAAACTACATATGTAGTTTTCTTTCTTCTTCAGAGGCAGTAAAGATTTTGTAGATATATAGCTAGACTGTGTCAGATGGTATGCTTCCTGGAGAGGTGGAGTCCAACTCTCCATGTAAATCTAAGCTAGTCATGTGGCTAGGTGTAACTAATAGAATGTAATAGGAGAGCTAGAAGACTTCCCAGCTGGTTCACAGAGAAGATAGCTGAATTAAAATTCTCACTCACTAGGTCACCAGTCTAATTATCCTGAGATCTCCACGCTAAAAAGACTGCCTGTAAGTGCTCTGGAGGCAAGACAAGCCTTTCAGTCATTCCCACCAAAGTGCCAAATTCTTAAGTAAAAGGATTTAGAACAGGATCCTCCAAGAATCAATATTCCAGGCCCTGATTGTAAAAGTCATGCTCAGCTATGACCACAGATATCTGGATCAGGCACAATTTAGGATCATTATGCTCTATGTGCATTCCTGACCTTCAGAGTTGCACAATATAGCTATTTTGTACAACTAAATATTGGTCGAGTTAGATTTTTGGAATTACTGAAATGAGCAAATGGTCATCTCTTATCACAAACTGAGAGCCTGGCAAACTTATGAAAATCCATAGTATTCTCTGAAACATTACACAGTCATTAATGTGACACTGGGAGTAAGTGAGGTATCTGGCCTTTAATACTATTGAATAAAATGTAGCTTCTAAGATAATAGTTCTCTGACCATGTTCTACCAGGGGCTTTATTAAATGCTATGTAACTCAGACCAATGTTTAAGTCTGACATAAAAACAATTACTTCATTATCCAATGAAAAAGTAAAATTACTTGCACTGAAAAATAACATTTTGAGTTTGCTTTTCTAAAGATATAATATGAAAAAAAGAACAATGTTTCATGTATTTAAATTTCATGACATGCCATCTGAAGAGGTTAAGTATACTTTATATGCTGACATGATTGGTGAGTGGTAAAATTCTGGCCAGAAGGAAGCTGAAGTCCCATGTATTCTTCATAATAGTACTTTGTAATACAATTAGATTATGCTATAACTTAGCATAGTTCATACAGAAGCTTATTGTAGAGACTTATTTTGAAATACCTACAAGCACTTTCATTAATAGAAACTAGAAATATTGGCTATACCTTAGGTCTCTCTAAACTGTATAATTAATACACAAAATGAACAAAATCTTAAAATTCATTTATTTTTAACAGGAAAGATCTTTTGCTTGAGAAAGGTTTTTGTTTGCTTGTTGTGTTTTTCTTGTTTTGCAATTCCAGCATTTGTTTTAAATGCCAGTTTTCACACTCCTATCAAAACCCCTTTGTAGTCAATAGAGTCTGCAATGGGACTCCCTGGAGACTATAATCTTTCTATGAGTCTGAGCAAGAGAAGGATTCTACTTGACCAAAAATCAAAATACCCTTTAGTGAATATGAAATTCAAGATGACCTTAAAGGAAAAAAATCTCATGTACATTTTGATTTAATTTATCCTGGGTTTTCTTTGTTTTATTAATTAAGGTGCTAGCTAGTGCTGGTACTTTTCCACCCACTAGTGCATTTGTCCTAGGGATGTTCTCTTCCAAGAAACTAGAAGAGGGTATACTTGTAGTCAGTAGACAATTTGCTATTTGTAAACACATTTATCAGTGTTAACTCATCTCCTGGGAGCACCTAAACCTTCCTGGACCAAATCATATTTTGAGGTTCTCTGATGAAATTCCATTTCCAAATTAAGATGTAGTCTCAAAGTATGCAAAGATGCCATGAATCTGAACTTGAAATCACTGTATCTTAGATTTTTCCAGGAATTGCAGGTGTTCAGGCAGTTTCATTTATCTTAAATTACACCTCAGATAGCCTTACTCATAAAATCCTTTTAAAGGGAATTTTTATACTAACGTTAAAAACATGAACCACATGTAAGCATTCTTGAAAGAGCACTCTGTCAACTGAAAATAATAATATTCACCTGTTTTAGCATAGAGTGCTCTGTCATTTCAAAACTACCAATGACTCATGCTACAAATGCAGCTTATTCTTAGGAAAGTACACCAATGATGCTATTAATATTCCTTGAAAAGGGGACTATTTGATCAAGTGTTCTGTTGATAGAAAAATGGTTAAATACACCCTTGTTATATTCCCTAATCTTTCTCAGTTAAACCTGCTTATTGAGCCACCTATATGTTTCCTATTTTGCTGAATCAAAAAACAGACAGTAAAAAGCCACATGCTTCATAGGAAGTAGCTACATATTAATTGTTTTGAACAGAAATATAAAATCATCTTAGGAATGACACAACTTCTTAATGTGGAGTATAGAAAACCTTTATTCTGTATTCTCGTGAAACTGCTATAGCTGGGAAACCCTAACTGTTATATTCTAGGGGAAAAGTTATCAAACTAAACAGGAAGCAGTGGATAAAACACTATAAACACTTGGAATAGGACTGAAGACATATTAAAAAGCTTTACAAAAGTACTGGGGAAAATCATCATTAGAAAAGAATGCAATATCAGGCAGCCTTGTGATTACTGCATATTCCAAACTTCCCCCACCCTACTACAAGTGACAGCCAATTCACTCTTTTCTCATTTGTCTTCCTAGAAAACATACAAGCAAAGATAAATGCTGGTGCTATCCTCCACATCTCCAATTGAGACTCTAGTGAAAAGCATTCTGGCTGACTGACAACCAGATTACTGCTTTATACTAGAAGTGCTGACGCAACCTTCAATGTAACAGGACACAAGAGGCACGGCTCTGCTGTAGCTTAAAACCACAAAAACAGTTATCAACAGCAAACAAGGCATATTTGGTACCAAAATTCAAATGCAAGTTTAAAATAATGGCTTAGGGGAAAGTTGCAGTAGAAACTGGGCCTAAGTAGGGAATGTTGTCCTCAGAAAAAAATGAATTCCAGAAATTTTCCTTCTTGAAATAAAACCTTGCCTCTTCAAGGTAGTTTTAATTCTAAGACAAAGGTTTTTAATTAAGCCCTGAAGATCCTGGAGAATGATCTTCCGTAAAACTGTCCTTGGTGGTTTTCCCAAAGTAATTGATTTTCCAGAGAGAATGAAGTTGATCTTTAAAAATATTCAGAAAGATATTTTGCTTCTATCCCTCTGCTTCTCTGAAGGCGAACAAATAAGCTGCCTAACATTGGAACAGGCAAGTACAGCATTCCAGGGCTGATCCTACTGTCCCTCTTTGTCTTAAAACATTGGTTGATAGAAGCTCCATTTAACATCCTTAGGAGCCTATTTTTTAAGTGGGAACAGCAATTTTCTGTATTTTTGGCTCTTCCCTTCACAACTTTTCTGCTACAACAGAAAGTCAAAAACTTTCACATAACTTGTAACAAAAACACCTCTATTTGTAACCCATCTTGCTATCTTTTGGGAGGACAGAAAACTGTTTTCTCAAGCAAAATGAAGCCAAACCTGATTTAAGGAACCCAAGTTGAAGTGCATAGTGACAGAATAAGGGGTGGTGGCTGGGGGAAGGGAGGGCTTAGCTCAGAAAGTGTGCCTGCCTTTGATTTTCCCTTTGCACAGTCCTATGGACACCATATTTGCATTAAGCTTATGTCTCCTCATTTGTCCAGCTGAAATCTTTGGATTTTGTCTTACTCTTTTTTTTTTTTTTTTTTTTGGTCCAGTTAAAAATTTCTTTGTAGCTAAAATCAATGGGTATGGAGGCAATTAAGGAAAGATTACCAAACAAACTGGAGCTGCCTTCCCATCATTCCCCACATTCCAGGCCAAGAGAAAAGGATAAAAAGCAAATAGGAGCTGAAGCTGGCTTCTCCAACCTATCTGAAAAGTCTTTATGCAATCAGAGGGCTATTATTTCAGGAGACAGAGTGAAGGGGGCAAAAGATTCACGTTGCTAAGGAGATCTGTTGAAGCTGGCATTCCTACATAAATTTCCATTTCTATTGAAGGGAGAAAGAAAAGATATTTTTTCCAAAGTTTATTTGGATCCCTTGGTTACCGAAGAAAGGCATTTTGTGGGTTTATTTTATCTTCAGTTGTAAACAACTAATCCTGAAAGAATTAAAAGGCTGGAGTGTTGACCTCCTGCTGCTAACCAGTCCCCTTCCCTATGAATCAATCAACAAAGAAAGCCTTCAATAGGTATTCTGAGGTAACAGTAAAGAAAAAGCCTTTGTAAGCATAAAATTAAATTTCTGGAAGAAATTTAACCAAGTGAACTAATTTCTCTTATAACAAAAAACGTAAGACAAAGAAAAGTCGGATTTTTTTGTGGTCTTTGTGCTATTTCAACTTTATCAGAACTTGAAACATTTCCAGCAATGCTTAAAATTGTCTCAGAGAAGACATGAAACTGTCAAGAAGGGATTTAATGAGTTTCTCAGGTCAGTGTGTGAGGCTGTGTGTGAGCTTGTGGGTGCATGTGCGTTTGTGTGTGTGTGTGTGTGTGTGTGTGTTAGAGCGCGCGCGCGCGCGCGCCAGGAAAAAAAAACACCAGCAGAGCCTTTTACATTCTTTAATCTGTGCACACACGAGCAGCTGAAGAAACAGAATTCGAGTGGGAATAGTTTTCAGCAAGAAATTGTAAGTTGGCAAATTTCTACGAAGAATAAATGGGACTCTGGGAATGGGGGAAAAACAAAACAAAACAAAAAACCCTGAAGGGTCAGGAAGGGAATAAAGCCACAAAGTCCCTTTCGAGTTAGTAGCCACAATGGCTACTGCCTACTCTACCCCGTTTCCCATCCACATACAATTTTCACTGCTTGCTGAATAAAACACAACTTTCCAGGCAACTGTGAGTAACTAGCTCACGGAGAAACGAAGTGGAAGAAAGGGGAGTTTCTTACTGTGGGAGCGGAAAGAAAGGCAACTCAGAAGCAACAACGGTGTCACCAAAAAAGGAGAGGAAATTCATCAGTCTCTCCTGACTCCCGGTATCCCTTCCCAAAATTTAAAGGGGAAACACATACACCACACACACACGAAAATTCACTCAGCACTCGGGAAACACCAGGTAAAGTGAAATAGTACTGGAAGAAATGTGGGCCTAGAGGAAAACTTGGGCAAATTGCTCTTACAGGGTTGGAACAGAGAACCCGCACAGATTTGGAGCGTTTTGCCTATTTCTTTTTTAACGGGGGTGTGGAAGGCATTGCGTCTTTTACACAACCACATGGTTCTCGCCCTCAATGATAACAATTGCCCAAAATAGCATACGTGTTACTCCAAAGCAGGAGGGACCGGCAAAGGAGGAGTAGAGGGCGTAGGAGGTCTCTGGAGTCTTGCCTACCAGGACCCCTTCTGGAGAAGGGCAGATGCAAGAGAGTTCTGGGGCCCAAGGGTTAGAGAAGGGCCGAGAAGGTAGGGCAAGGAGGAAGGGAAGGGAGGAAAGTGGGGGAGGTGGCTCCCAGCGAGGCGGTGGCAGCAGAGGAGCCCTGGATGGCCACGCGGGAGCAAGGGGCGCGGCATGGGGGGTGGGGGGCTCACCGCTGCCGAGCGTGGACTCGCAATGCCAGCTATCCAGGTTGGCAGGTTTCCGGCAGGACTCCCACAGGGACAGGTAGTACTGGTGGTCCGCGGTGACCCAGGCCGGGCTCAGAACAGCTCCCAGATCCAGACACAGCGCCAAGAAGATGCACACCAGCCCGACCAGCTTGAGTGGGGTCAGCACAGACACTCGCACCTCTTCCATGCCGCTGCCAGCCGAAGCCATGCCCGGGGCGCCGCTGCCGCCCTCCCCGACGCAGGCGAGGACGCCAGGAGGGTCCGAAGAGCTCGGAGCCGGACCTCCCGAACAGAAAAGCGGCGGCACACTCCGCCGAGAACTCGTACCTCGGGGGCTCTGTTCAGCACACGGAGCGCTCAAGGAGACTCGCCTAGTTGGGGACAGCTGGCCCTAAAGAGGTCGCCTGCAGCTGCAGCGACAGCAAACGCACAGTGAGTCTTCTGCAAGCGATCTGCCCGCGCCCGCGCCCGCGCCCGCTCCTCCCTGGCGCGGCCAGCCTGGCTCCGCCCCAGCCCCGCCCCAGGCTGCGGGAGGCGGCGCCTTAGAGAGAGAAGAAGGGTCTGCGCCCGGGCGGCGGAAGGCTCTGGCTCCAGGAGATCTGGCTCCCGCCGGTCTCGCCACTAATCCCGCGGTCACTGCGCGCAGCAATTCTCTGTGGCCAGCCAGACCACGTTTGCTCCAGGGTCGCTGGCTCGCGCTGTCTCCGGGTCACGTGGCCTTTCCTTTACTAGGGAGCAAAGATTGACCATTTTTCTAGATCGCGTCCAGATGTGGCTTTCTAGGCTGTGGCCTTTGGAGAAAGATAGGTTCCACACTCAGCGATGTTCTGCCCCCTCTTGCCAGCCAATTCACACCCGGAATGAGGTTGTGGAAGGAGGGGAAAAGTAACACTTCTCACTCTCTAAACCCAGGGCGAACCCAGGAGCCACCCTTCCACCCCACCTTCCAGCTCCATATTAAGTCACTTCTCAATCTGATAGCAGCCTTTGCTCTCCCTCTGAAGGGCAAGTGGGAGATAAAATGAAATGAGAGGTTCCACAAACTGTAAACATAAAGCTAGCCCTATTGGCAACTTTGCTGTTCTGTCCTTTGTACTTCGGCTAAAATCCCTAAATTTTTCTTCTCTGTGTTCAGCTAGACCTGAATTCCTACCCTCAGTGCTAAGCTTTCCCTGTTCTTCCACAAGCTCTACTACAGAGCCTGAGATAGGAAGCTGTGGCATAAGGTTCCTGAATGTGACTAATGCATCTACATAGATTTTTCATTAAATTGACTTACACAAGGACTCTTCAAAGGATATTGCCTTGATTCTTAAGGAGGGGCTTCATGCTTTTAGCCTATTTATGAGAACTGCACACCCCTTGAAATTGAATTTGTGGTTTTGTAATTGTCGGTTTCAACGTGATTGAGGGTGGGGTTGTTTCAAGTCTTTTATTTTTTTCTCAACTACTCTGCATCTTGCCTGAAAGAAAAAGAATAAAAGCAATTTAATGACCAGATCATTGTCTAAGAATGTTTCCAGATCATTTATCTTTTCAACAACTTAGTATGAAAGTCAAAAAAGAGGACACTGACCTGAAGAATGCCTCCTGGTGTGCTTCCCACCCCTAACATAATACCATCCTCGACCTTAATGGCTCTCATACTTTCTGTGCAGGGATCATAAAGGGGTCCTTAACAGCCATTCTCTTCTAACCTCCTCTTTGCACAAGCATAACACATTTTGACAAGAACCCTTGGAGTGGAAGAAGCAATCAAAGTAGTATCAGGTGATCTGAGACAAGGTCCAAGTGAAATGAAACCCAAAGTTTTCTTACAACTATAAATAGGAGAACTGGCTATCTTTTCTACCCTTCAACTATTATCATGTTAATTATTTCAGGATGCACCCAAAACAAGCAAGGAACACACTCAAAAGAGCTTCTTCCTTTACCTAGATCTTCCAAATGCTTCTTTGATGCTGAGTTAGAGTACTAAGTGCCCCACACCTTACTAAAACAGATCCTTATGAAACACTGAAAATTTCCAAACCTGAAAAATGAACTCTGGTGATTAAGAATGTGATACTTCATTTTGCCCAGATTTACTTGTAGATTTATAATCCAAAAATAATCTTTAAGAAAATTTCCTGAGCATGTTCCAGGTTATAATGACATTGTTTTACCCTCCAAATTCTAACATCTTGCTTTTCTGAGTCAACTAACATTTTCCTGATTCATCATCCTTATTATTCATTCTACACCACCCCTACACCAACCTCCACACTTACTGTATTTGTTCTGTATTGTTTTCAACTGCTTGGTGGAGCTACTTTGTACTATTTCAAAAAAAAATCTGTTATCTCCAAAATGTAGAAAAATAAACTACCTCTAACAACAGAAAGCCAAATTCTGCTAAAATATTCTGATTCTTCTACCTGTCATTTATAAAGATTGCATGCCATAGTGAAGATCAACAATCCTCAGTGTTCACCTTTAAATTATATAAACGCTTCAAACAAAAAAATAGCATTTATTTTAAATAATATCTTAGTAAATTCATTTGGCTGAAAGTTCTATTTGAAATTATTTTGTGGTGAATTATAGATTTGATTTATGTCATTGTGAATAATCAGAGATTCTGTAGAGTCTTGTGTAACGTATGGAACAAACAAAATACTATCCTTCATGCATCTGGAAACTTCTGATTTTATCATCTCAATTGGTTCCCAAAACTTCACTGAAAGGAATGGTAGACCAAAATTTACCATAAAAATGACAAATTAAGGATATCTAAAAAAAGAATACCTGACTGGTAATGAAGGGAAGACGTAACAATTGAATTACACACACATACACATATGAATGTGATATATATATATATATATATACACACACACATATATTATATATATATTTCTATGTCTCAAAAAATACATACACATACATTTATATATTTTATGGGCTATCATATATTTGTATATTATATACATAGTGTTTGTTACACAATGTAGGATAGAAATGGATGTAGATTAATCACGGTGAACTGTGAAGAAAGAACTCTTAGCCCATGAAAATTCACTTGCAATTGAATGAAAAATGAAGACAAGGTATGGCTGAGGAGAAGGTTTGTTGTAGATATAAGGGAGAGAACAGGCAGAGGTATCTGGAAGAGTCCAGGCTGAACATGACCAACACATTACACATGGTCATGAGAAGTCAGGGGAGAGAGCAAGATAGGAAAGAAGGGGATAAGCAGGCCAAGAGAATTCCAGGAGCAGAGTCAGATAGGAGTCAAGAGAGTACATGAACCCAGAAAAAGGAAGTGTCTGAGCTTCTATAGGAATCAGAAGCTGAGGGAAGCCTAGCCTCTGAGCTTGAGAGGTTTAGGGTAGGGAGTAAGGTGAGAAATTTTGGGAGAAACCACAGGTACTCAGTGACAAGTTTTCTTGAGACTAAAGAACAATCTATTAGAAGGGATGACTTTATTGGTCTAGTACTAGCATATCACAAAAAATCCAGATGTTTTGTTCACTTAAGTACAGCCTAAGATGTTGTATTGCCTAATCATTCCTGTTTCTGAACCACAAGGGAAAAAATTTTATCAGCTAGAGTCAGTAACTCTGATTGGTACAACGGCTCAAGGCAAATGAAGTGTGTGTACTGGATAGCAAAGTAAAGGTAGAAAGTAATCTCTATAGACTCTGAAGTCAATTACAAGGTCAGGTCTCATGCTAGCTAGTTTTATGTCAACTTGAAACAAGCTACAGTCATTTGACAAGAGGGAACTTCAGTTGAGAAGAACACTGACACTAGATTGGCTGTAGTCAAGCCTGTGTGACAATTTTAGATTAATGGACAGAAATAAGAGGGCCTAGCCCATTGAAGAGGATGCTTTCCTTAGTCAGGTGGTTCTAAATGGTATAATAAAACAGGCTGAGAAAACCATGAGCACTAAGCCAGTAAACAACACTCTTCCATGGCTTCTGTTTCAGTACATGCTTCCACATTCCTGTTCTGATTTCCTTCAGTGAAGTATAAACTGAAATAAATCCTTTCCTCATTAAATTGCTTTTGGTCAGTCGTTTATCACAGCAATAGAAACCCTAAGGCAGTACAAAATTTTTAATTAATGAAGCAAGAGAAACAAAAAGGGTCAGGAATGAGAGAACTCATGTTGCAGAAGATCTTAGAGAGTTTAGAATACATGTGGAATATGTCACAGCTGGAACACAGAGAGAATAAGAGATAGGAATAGAATGTGTTATGCTATTTAAGCATATTTTAAAAACTAAAAGTGACTGAATATCATGCTTTTAAGCATTCTCTATAAGCAAGATCACCATGTCTATGTTTGCTTGTCATTGAAATTTGTATGTGACTTCAAGTTCAATGAAAGAGTTAACAAGGAAAAGTTATTGTTTTCAGAAATTAGCACAAGTACAGTGTGTAAGTCCTCAATTTCTTACTGGCAAGGAAGCTGCTAGTTTTCATTAATCCTAAACCCTTCTGTATTGGAGCCATGTAAAAGTGTCCTCCATCTTTTCTAAACTCAATCTACCATCAACATGTAATGTTCTCCATTTATAAAGTACAGGGGTACTTTCAGACAGGCTTTCTCCTTCTAGACCCTAGAAATGATGGTAGATGCTAGCCTCATTGCATATATGCATGGATGGGATCCTATTTATTCCCAGAGAGGAAAGAATAATAGAAGGAAACAAATTTTCCAGAGGGAAAAACAAGGAGAGATTAGAAATACCTACAAAGTCTTTTTCTAGTGTGGCTGGCAAGAAGGTTGGCAAATTTCTTTTAAGTGATTCTCCAGGTCACTCCATGGGAGTATGATATGAGTTGTACCATAATATAATGAAAACTTACTGCTACTTATTAAAATTAATGCGGTCAAGAGACTTTTAAGTTATGTACTTTCTTTATTGCATTTCTGGAGTTTCTTCTGTTATGCAACATTTTGCACTTAGGATTATCAACATAAGTATGATTGGTAATTGTTAACCCTGCTTTTTAAAGAACAACAATTATAAAAATTTAGAATTCCACATCTAAAAGCTGAAGTCCATAATTTTTAATTATATTTTTAATATATTCTCTGATTTTAAAATTGTATTACACTGTGGATTCAATTCAGTCAATAATAGTACATTCATTATTCACATTGTATTGATGTTTTGATTTCATGTTAATTGATGTTTCATATTAAAAATCCATGACCATAATAATTTTCTAGTCCACAAAGGAAGAAAATAAATTAGGAAAGTGAAGGCATTAGAGGACAATGGAGGAAAAGATGATTAGTTTTAAAATAAATATGTTTATTGTAATGAAAAAATCTGAGTCGGAAGCCCAGGAGGCAGGAATATGGGGAAATTAGATTATTGTCAGTAAGAATGAAGACATTTAAAAATTAGTAAAGCTTGTCAGTCTTGAATATTAGTGCTTTTATTCCTCTCTTTCTATCACTGTCAGTCAATATGGTTTGTGGTACTCTACCAACATAAACTTAATCCTGAACTGATTTTGAGTTTAGTTGGATACCATCATAGAGACCCATCATTTTAGTAACTGGTACAGAATAACTTCTGCTTGAGAACTAGTTGACAAAAAAATAGGCTGAAAGCCTCAGAAATGCTTACTCTGAGAGTTGAAATTTAGGTGGAATGATAACTATAGCTTATGCTTGGTAGAAGAGGCTGGAAGGGACATGCTAATCAACCACGGCCTAGCTGTGAACTTGGGCACATACTAATGAAGTTAGAAGTAGAAGAGAACATCTGAAGTCATCCTGAAGAAGTGGACCTCCCCCCCAGCCTGCTTTCATTGGAACTCATTAACTAAGAATCCACTGTTACTCTAAATTTATTCTAATGCTATCATTGCATATTTCAAGTGAATGCTACTAAAAATTGTTTTCATAAGGACCTATATTTATTTGAGCATTCAAATAGAGGCCATTTCAGCAGGAGGAAATATTTAAGATATACCTGGTTAGATACATTGTCAAAGTAGCCTTGATTTATAGGATCAAATACAGCATCAACTTCCCAACATAAGAGAGTTTAAGGCTTTGTTGGTAGAATGCTTGTCTTGAGTACACAATACACCAAGTTCCATGCCCAGAACTGTATAAACTAGGCATATATATATATATATATATATATATGCGCTTCCAACAACAATACTCCAGATGTAGAGGCAGGAAGCTCAGGAGTTCAAGGTTATCATCAACTACAAAAGAAGTTTGAGGTAAGTCAGGGATACATGAGACTCTATATTAAAAATAAATGAGTAAATAAATAATACTATATTATGTTGATAAGTAGTATTGTATTCTTTCTCATGAATTAACTTTTGTGATGTAAATATCATTGTATCTGGTAATGTTGATCTTGCCTTCTGGCAGAGACTGATTGAGCAGGATCAGAAAATTCTTTTCTAAAAGTTGTGCATGTGCGTATGTACATGCCTGCCTCTGTGTGTGTGTGTGTGTGTGCGTGTGTGTGTATGTGCATGTATGTGTGTGTGCCTATGTGTATGTTTGTGTGTGTGTGTGTGTGTGTGTCGGGAGGTATCCTTTCCCCTTCCTTTGTGGTCTGAAGGATTCACGTATTTAAAAGGGAAATCTGAGCCCAGCAGTTTACATCTCAAGTAGTTTGCTGAAATTGAAGGGAAGGTTAAAGGTAAAGAAGCTTATAGTGAAAGGGATACCTACAGCAATTTATACTCACAATTTCAAGCAGAAAAATGCAAATAAATAATTACTCTCTGGGGTTTTCAAGAGGGGTCTTAAATGTCAAGGTAAAGGACTGATACTATTTGGAAAAGGAAGTCTGCTTAGAAATTTTGTTTTAGTGCAGCACTCACTCCTAGTTTCATCTTTTCAAATTAGTCTGTAAAGTGAGTAAATAGGATATATCTGCCATCTCTCATAATTCAAAATGTCATCTTATTTTGTTCCAAACAGATAGCTGGAAATATACCAAAATCATATAATGTTTACTCTCTTATTCTATTCTCTCAATAAGTTTTCCACCTTTTTTTACACTTATCTCTTTTGTATTGCCCCCCCCTTTCTTTCAAGTTGTCTGGGTTGGTTTATTTTTGTGGGGTTTTTTTGTTGCTGTTGTTGTTTTTCATTTGTTTTTTTTTTTTCAGCAGTGGAAATTTCATTTGAGTGAGTAGGCTCAAGGTTAAAATACTCGCTATGGAACCTAATGACTGTGTAACTTTGGCCATGTCATTAACCTCACTTTTCTTCTTTATAAAATGGAATGGTCTACCACTGGATTGTTGAAAAGATTAATAAAGTAATTTCCATAAGGTGTAATGCCAAACATATGGTAGGCACTGATCATAATCATTACATTATTAAAATCCAGATGTCAGCTAAGGCCTCCAAGTCCCTAGGAGAGTTAACAATTTTACTCAAATTTCTAATTTCAGGATCCTTCACAATCCATTATCATTTCCCAAATCCTTGCCTCTTAAGATCTTGTTGTTTGCTTCTGTATCTATTCAAATATTTTACTCATAAAAAACTGGTTGCAAAATATGTCCCTTCATAAATTTCTGGAGAAAGCATATTAAATACCATGATATAGTATTGAATTTATGAAACATCTGTGACCATTTGAGAATTGTTTAGAGATTCTATTAGGGATGCACAGCTGCTCCAAAACCTTTGTCTGTAAAAATAATTAAACAAACAACAAAATGACTTCCTGTATCTGCTAAGGTGGTTCTTTTTAAGCAAGTGCACACCTTTGGAAGGAAAACCCATGGTGTCATGAGTGAGGGAGGAAGGTAAAATTCACCTAGCCAACTGAACCAATGCTAGCCATCTGTGAAGTGATAGTTGCGTCATCCAGATCTAATATCCTCTCCTCTCCTAAAGGACACATTTTATTCCAAAGTTTCTAATTCTAGGGTTCTTACTCATTTCTCCCTGAATTTCAGATGCAAGCAGTATTGGCATCACTGGGAAGCTTACTACAAATGTTTGTTTCTTATTTCCCCTCAAACTGTAGCATAATGAGACCCCTAAGTTATTATTAACATTTATAAATCACTAATCTGTCATCTCAGTTTCTGTGTGCTCAACCTCTACTTAAGGTCATCCATATCAAAAGAGCTGTGAAGCAAATAAAGACTACGTTCTCACATTTTAACATATCATACGTTTAGTGGAGAATGAGATTTCTTTTATATAGAATTCTTGGAATGCTCTATTGTCAGTGATTTTGGTCTCATTGATAATTTAGTCAATTTGTTTAAGTAGCATTAGTATATTATTGAATCAATAGTCCTAAACACTTTTTTCATTATGATTTTATTTGCAAGCCATGATTCTGATGGTATGCTAATATACTAATGATAAATGATGATACTCCTAATACTTGACCTTGAAAATCAATTTTATGATTTAGGAATATAAGCAATGCCAGTTAGTTTCTTGTGAAGTCATTTGGGAGAAGTCATGAGCTTTTATAGTATATAATAAACTACAGTGGATTTTTGAAGTACACGTAAGTAACTCAGTCCAAGTCACCCAGAAGAGCATCATGAACAAAAACAAACAAACAAACAAACAAAAAAGACCAGTCCTTACTATTAGGACCTTTAAGCAAGGAGTATCACTAGGACCTTTAAGCAAGAAGAATCATTAAGCAAGGAGTGTCACCAGCCTGGAAATGATAATTAGAGGTAAGATAAGAAAATGAAACTACATTTTGACCCAGTGGCTCCTTTAAAATTCCTTACCTTTTGCCAGCCAAATTGTCAAATTTGAAATATTTTCTATTGCTTAATTGACAATTAAAAACTACTGTGAAAATGAGTAGTGTTGGAAGAAACACTGTCTATGGATACAAAAGCAAGTTAGAGATATCATTTGGGAAAATCACAAAAGAGCATGATGAGAATAAACATGTAAATATGCATTTTCCAGAATGATAGAAGGCATGTAAATTTTTCATTAAAGAGAACCAAAAATTAAATAGTTGTATTAAAACTTGGAGTATGAATGCCACATCTTTTGGTAGAGATTCTACCCTCCCCCTCCCACTCTTTCAGCCAATCCACCCATCACTGAGCCTCAGGACCACATGGAGCCAGAATCAGTATTTTAGTTAAAGGCTCACGGAACCAATCCCATCCTCTCTGGATCTCTTATTGACCACTCAGCCTGTCTAGCTGACCATGACTTCATGGATTGTGAACCCAGAGTTCAAATTCAATTCCAGATCACTTAACCCTCGTCAGAGAAGCTTCTTTTTGCAGTAAACTTCAGTTAACAGATAAACCCACATCTGGTCAATATGCAGAGAATAAGAAACTTGAGAATGTTCAGCCCCAAGTGAGACATCTTTATCTTAGCCCTCCTCTCCAGGTTCAGGGATTTGTATGGAAGAGAAGGTGGCAGGATTGCAAGATAGTTTCAAAAACAAGTTTTTTCCAGATGTATATGGTCAGAAGTACATAGGAACTCACAGATATTGTGACAGCATGCACAAGACTTGTACAAGCTCTAGCCAGAGCTTAATATGGAGCAGGGAGGTATGCATGATGTCTACCTCCTAGCCAGTAAGACACTGGCATTTGACTTCTGATGGGTAAGAAAAACTTAGTTTTCTTCAATGGAGTAACACTGGATATATTAAACAGTCCAGAGCAGGACCTCTTGAAAGAAACAAACAACAGACAACCATGGAGCCAATGCAAACTGCCAAGGTTGTTCACAGTTCATTTGTTTGTTTACTTTTGAGAAAAAGGGAAGCATAGACAAATAGAGAGATAGAGACAGAAAGTAAGAGAGATGGAGAGACAGAGGGAGAAAGAACATGAAGTCGATTGTGTAGTGAAGTGGGGGAAATTCTAGGAGGAGTTGAGGGAAAGAAATGAATATAATTAAAATATACTAAATGAAATTATCAAAGAATATGGAAAACACTATTAAATTAATTGTGTTTCATTAGTTTGTAGCTAAAAAGAAACAAAGGTCATTGATTATTAGAGTTGATGATTGAGAATGTACAACAGGATAGTGGGCCTTCTAGTGACCAATATTTGCATGGCTGACATTGAAATTGAGAGACTGACATAATCATTCTATGTTTTGAAACCAAGAACCTGAAGAAAACTAAGTGAAGCTGTGATTTCTAATAACTGGTTTTTATTTTGTGATAACACTGATTTCGATTAACTCAGGCATATAACTGCAGTTCAGTACAGTTACTCATATGCTTTTTAAGTATATAACAGATCTAGTTTTTTTCTTTTTACATTGAATTGGATATGGCCTTCAAATTTCTTATTTTATTTTGTTATTTATTCTAATGTATTTCAAATAAATATGTAATTATATCCTTCCCTTTGCTCCCTCTAATATCTGTCATTTGACAATCCTAATACTTAAACTGATGGCTCCTTAGGTAAATATGGAGTCTTGTGTGCCTCTCACCTTTCCATGTTAGTATGTTGACTGGCTTGATCTTATAGTACTCTTGCACAAGAAACCACAGCTGATGTAACTCATTACTGCAACAGCTTCAACATGTTCAAAAGACACTTTTTCGCAATAGTTCTCCCAAAACTACATCTTATAAATTTTTCCTCCCTTTACTTCAGGAGTTTTCATGAGCTTTGGGGAGAAGGAATTTGATATAAATATCCCACTTATGAGTTGGTACTCTGCATAAAGTTATTTTACTCAGTTTAGTCACATGTAAGCCTATGTATTAACTGGCAAAAAATAGTGCCCTATTATTAAAGCCATTATGCTCCTTTGTTGAAAGATAAAGGAAAACAAGGCTAGAAGTGAGATGAAAGCTTGATTCTGTACTGACAAGCTTCCATAGTACCATAATGTACTATGCAGGTTACTGGAGGAGAAAAAACACTAATGCTCTTCCTACATATAAACTCTATGACCTAAAATAACAACCTACCAATCATGATATGCTTAATTATTCTACTGTAGTACAACTGCTATAGATGTAACAAATCACTCTTTGCTAGAACCTTAGGCCTTCTCCACAAGAGAGAATCTATTTCTTGTACTGTCAATTTCTATCAAAAGTCCATGCCTAGGAAAAAGGGTCATAGAGAGGAACCAAGTATTGTTGTTCAGCTAAGTAAACATTAAAATTACCTTTTGCTTATTTACATCCATCGACAAACACTACTCTCATCTACGAGAGAAGCCTTTCTTTGCAGTGAAAGGTGGCAAAAGGTGATAACAGATGATTGGTTAAGATACTGAGAATAAATGCAAGATGAATTCTCAACCATCAACAAGACATACCATCCCCACTAAGACTCAGGACACATTGCAAAATATGGGCAAAAAATCAGAAGATCTGGAAGACAGGAAAAAGAACTATTTAATATCGTTATATGGATAAGATACATTCATTCTATTCATGAACTCTGTGCAGAAACACTTGCCTAAGGTATGCCTGTGCAAGAATGATCCTGAGAACAACCAAACAAGTTAAAGGAGAGAATCAAGAGGCTCTGTCATACATCTACTGAACTAGTGGCCAATGGTCGATTCTGAGATTTAATCACTGTTTTCAATTGATTACACACTTATGAGACCTCTAAGTTCCAGATAGAGTTTCAAATGCACAATCATAGAAATGGTGCAGGTTAAACATGTAATTAAAAGAAAAACTGTGAAAAAGGGACTCATAGGGAGAAGTCAGAAGGTGAGAGAGATGGAAATGAAACAAGAGAAGACAGAAATTAGAGTAGTAGGAATTCACTGTATACGTTATGCATGCACATATGAGAAAACGCTAAAGAATGCATTTTATTTTCAAAAAGAAAAACTTCATGAGTTTTAACAATTCATAGACTTGCTACAAAAAATCCAATTGTGTAACACATCATAATTCTACACCCATTTGTGATATTCCTTGTTACTTGACTTTAATTTTGCTTTATGAATTTACTGTCATAGATTACAGTTACAATTATCTTTTTGGGGGGAGAGTTTACAATATAATTGCAACATTTCCATCTTTCCTTTCCTCCCTCCAAACTCTTCCATATAAACACCCACCCTATTGCCTCCTGACTGTGCCCCCCCCACAGTCTCTCCCTGATTTCCCCTTCCCTTTTTCTCTGAGAGGATGGAGGCACCCCTCCTGGGTATCTCATGACCCTGGCACATAAATCTCTGCAGGACTAAACATATCCCACCCACAAAGCCCAGACAAAGCAGCCTAGTTAGGGAAACATATTCTACAGACATGCATAAATTTTAAAGATAACCCCGCTCCAGTTGTTGAAGAACTTACATGAAGACCAAGCTGTACATCTGCTACATATGTGCATGAGGCCTAGCTCAAGCCTGAGTATGGTTCTTGGTTGGTGCATCTGGGAGCCCCCAAGCGTCCAGACTAGTTGACTCTGTTGATCTTCCTGTGGAGTCCCTGATTTTAGTGGGATTGTTTTAAGATTCTCTCAATTAATTTTGAAGTTGGCTATTTGCTTGCTGAATATTGCTTTTATTATGTTTAGGTATATGTATTATTTCCTTGATCTCTCTAAGACTTTTAACAAGCAGAAGTGTTAGATTTTTTTCACAGGTTTTATTCAGCATCTAATAAGATGAACATGTGATTTTTTTCTTTCAATTTGCTTATATGTTGGATTTCAGTAATCGATTTTTATGTATTTAATGATGCCAACATCCCTGGGATAAAGCCTACTTGATCATGGTAGATGGTGATTTTGATGTGTTTCTGGATTCAGTTTGTGAATTTCTTTCTTTCTTTCTTCCTTCCTTCCTTCCTTCCTTCCTCCCTCCCTCCCTCCCCCCCTCCCTCCCTCTCTCTCTCTCTCTCTCTCTCTCTCTCTCTCTTTCTTTCTTTCTTTTGCATCAGTGTTCATAAGAGAAATTGGTTTAAAAACATTTTTCTTTGTTGAGTCTTTGTGTGGATTAAGTATCAGGGTGACTGTGGCTTAATGAATGGGTTTGGCACTGTTCTTTCTGGTTTTATTTTGTGGAACAGTTTGAGGAGTATTGATATTAGCTCTTCTTTGAAAATCTGGTAGAATTCTGCACTAAAAACTTCTGGCCCTGGGCTTTTTTTGGTTTGGAGACTTGTAATGACTGCTTCTATTTCCTTATGGATTATGGGGCTGTTTAATTTATCTCTTCTTGATTTAAGTTTGGTAAGTGGAATCCATCTAGAATATGGTCCATTTCATTAAGATTTTCCAATTTTGTGTAATACAGGCTTTTGAAGTAAGACCTAATTAAAAGATTCTTTGAATTTCCTTATTGTCTGCTGCATTGTCTACCTTTTCATTGCTGATTTTATTTACTTGGATACTGTCTTTTAGTTACTTTGATTAGGAGTTTGTCTATCTTGTTGATTTTCTCAAAGAACCACCTTGTGGTTTCTTTGAGTCTCTAAATTATTTTCTTTGTTTCAAATTGATTCAGCCCTCATTTTGCTTGCTTTATGACTTCTCATTTGTGATAGTTTTCCTTCTTTTTTTTTTCTCCTCGAGCTTTCAGGTGTACTTTTAAATTGTTTGTATGAGAATTCTTTATTTACTTTATGGAGACAATTAGTGCTATGAACTTTCCTCTTAGCAGTGCTTTCATTGTGTACCATAAGTTTGGGTATATTGTGCCTTCGTTCCATTGAATTCTTGAAAGTTTTTAATTTCTTTATTTCTTCCCTGAACCAGAGATCATTGAATAGAGAGTTGCTCAATTTCTATGACTGTGTAGGCTTTCTAGTGTTTCTGTTGTCAAAGTCCAGTTTTAAACCACAGTGATCTGATAAAATACAAGGTGTTATTTTAGTTTTCTTGTATCTGTTGAAGTTTCTGTGGTCAGTTTTGGAAAAAGATCTATGCAGTATTGAGAAGAAGGCATATTCTTTTGTGTTTGGGTGAAATATTCTATTGATTTCTGTTATGTTCATTAGATTCATAACACTAGTTAGTTTCAATATATTTTTGTTTATAGGTTTTGTTTAGATGACCTATGGATTGTTGGGAGTGGGATATTGAAGTCTCTCATTACTACTAATGTGTATGGTTCGATGTGTAATTTATGCTATATCAAGTTTTCTTTTACAAATGTGAATGTTCTTTTGTTTGGGGCATAGATGTTGAGAATTGGGATATTATCTTGGTAGATTTTTCCTTTGAGGAGTATGAAGCATCCTTCTCTATCTCTTGAAATTTGATTGAATTCTATTTTTGTTAGATATTAGAAATAGCTACTCCAGCTTGCTTCTTGGGTCATTTTGCTTGGAAAAGTTTTTTTTTTCAGCCCTTTTCTCTGCAGCAATATCTATCTTTATTTCTGGGTGTGTTTCTTGTATGCAGCAGAGTGATGGACCCTGTTTTCATGTTCATTCTGTTAACCTGTGTCTTTATATTGGTGAATATTTTCCATTGATGTTGAGAGAAATTAATAATCAGTGATTGTTATACATTGATATGGGTGGTATTAGTGTGTACCTGTGAATCAATCTCCCCCTCCCTCTGTGTGTGTGTGTGTGTGTGTGTGTGTGCGTGTGTATGTGTATATATATGTGTGTGTATGTATATGTGTAGGTGTAGGTGTAGGAGTTTGTGTGTACCTCCTTTGCTTTTGCAGATATGGCATTACATATTTCCTGTGTTTATTTGAATGAAGGTATCCTCCTTTGGTTGGAGTTTTCCTTTGAATATTTTCTGTAGGGCTGAATTTGTGGATAGGCATTGTTTGAATTTGGATTTTTTTTGAAATGTCTTGTTTTCTCCCATCTACAGTGGTTGATGTTTTGCTAGGCATCATAGTCTAGATTGGCATCTGTGTTTTATTTTTAATTTGCAAGTTATCTGTCCAGGCTCTTCTAGCTTTTGGAGTCTCTGTTGAGAAGTTGGATATAATTCTCATAAATCTGCTTTTGTATGTTACCTGGTATATTTCCATTTTTGCTTTAAATACTCTTTCTTCTGTAGAATTTTTATTTTGAATATTATGTGTTGGAAGGATATTCTTTTCTTGTCCAGTCTAATTGGTGTTCTATAAGCCTCTTGTGTTTTTATATGTATCTCTTTATGTTGGGAAAATTTTCTTCTATGATTTCTTTGAAAATTTTTTCTGGTAATTGGAACTGGAATTCTTCTCCTTCTTCTATTCCTGTTATTGTTAGGTTAGGTCTTTTCATGGTATCCTAGATTTCTTCTATGTTTTGTTTAGGGAATTTTTTAGATTTAACATTTTCTTTGACTGATGTATCAGGTTCTTCCACTGTATCTTCTATGCCTAAGATTCTCTCTTCCATCTCTTGTATTTTTTTGGTAATGCCTGCATCTGTTGTACATGTTCTCTTCCCTAGGTATTCTGGCTCCAGGATTCCCTCAGTTTTTTTTTTCTTCATTGATTTTATTTCTGTTTTCAGGTCTTGAAATTTTTTATTTATTTCCTTCACCTGTTTAATTTTATTTTCCATGAATTTATTTGTTTCCTCTTTAAAGGCCTCTACCTGTTTCATTTTAATGTTTTTGTATTTCTTTAAGGGATTCATTCATTTCTTCTTTAAAGGCCCCTATCATATGTATAAGATTGTATTTAAGGTCATTTTCTCATGTTTCAGTTATGTTAGAATATCCAGGGATTTTGTAGTAGAATATGTGTACTTTGATGATGTCATACAGTCCTAGCTATGGTGTAGGTGTTCCTTTGAGAGCCTTTAGCCACCTAGAGGGCTTTTGTTCCTAGATGTTTGTATCCTTGTACTTATTGGGAGGGGGCCCAATCCTGATGATCCTGGTGTGACAGGCTTCTGGTGTGTATCCTTGTGCACTATGGTTCCAGAACAGCAGGTCTGCTGAAGATGGGCAGAGAGGTATCCGGACAGTGGAGGTCTGGCAGGGATTGCAGGCTGTTCACGGCGTCTGGGAGTGCCGCAGAGGACTCAGTGTGTAGGTAAAATGGTTATAAGAGATGAATCTCATTTTTATGTAGATACTGTTATCTTAATGTAGGTATAATTTGCATTCAAAATTATAAAGCCTTCATTTAACAATTTTATTTCTAATTTTAATCAATAATTCCACATATAGGTGCATTAGCTATAAGTATTCAGTATAATTTTAGCATTATTTTATCTTCTCAACAGCTGCAGTGGTACCCATATTTATACTGAGCTCCATATATGCTTGCATTTTATATCATAAATATCTACAAATATTCAATTAAAAGATCTAAACTTTATGTAGGTACATGATTCTCCTTTACTCCCATAAAAAGACAGGATGAATGGTTTTAAGATTATATATAAAAAAATTATTTTATATGGACGGAGAAGTAAATGCAGGTGAAGGAAAAACTGCTATGACATCCTTCCTGTGGAGAAACCAGGGAAAACATGAGGTATCATCTTTCTGACTAAAGTGTCAAATCAAAGTAAAATTTTGGTAACATGGGAAGCAGAAGGGACCAAAAAAATTGAAATGGTCAAGTACATTCACACTGGACAGGGAATGAGCAAAATTTCAAAAAAAAAAAAAGTCTCTGAGATCATAGTGCCAAAACTCTTTACAAGTTTTATGTGTTCTACCTCTCTTGTTTAAGAAGAATCTTCCATGCGTCTCCCATGGCTTAGACAGTAGTGAATAAATTTTCTATGAAAAACCTTTTATTAAAATAAGTAAGTTCCCATTGGGTTTGTCCACAGGCTTCTGATTTTGGAAAAATTATGATAGTTATGTGGTAGGTATTAGATTACTACATTATAAGAAGTCACTTAGAGGCTATTATATCTAAGCTACTGTTGATATTGCAAATGAGATCATTCATCCCTCAGAAGTAAATCTCTATTGGAAAAGTTCAAGGTCTGAGCAAAGTTCCAGTCCTTAAATGATTATAATGACAATTTAAAGTTTAATTAGAAAATGCAGCTTATTCAGAAAGGGAACAGATATATACAATGGATATCAACTAACTTACCCTCCATTTATATCGCCCAATTTAGAACAAAATATTAGCAGTACCTTAGAGCAATTTGTATGATTTACCAATCTTTCCTCCCACTCTTTATATATGTATGTTCCAAAAATGTGATTTTTTTCTTCATTTTACTTCATATCTTTAAGAACATGTACTTTTGTCCCACTTAATGCTATGTGAATTAATTCCTACAGCATGTAGCTTCCTGTGACTCTCTTACGAACTTTATTGATGCTAACATAACAGCAACTATTCACAATTTTTGTTGTATTATTTTCAAGAACACTTGTCTATATATCTCAGTTACTTTTCCTGTTGCTGTAATAAAATACTCTGCAAAAGCAATTTAAGGAAGAATGCGTTTATTTTGGGCTATAGCCCTAGGATAAAGTTTATCATAGTGGACAAGTCCTTGTGGCAGGAGCTTTAGACAGATGATATATTTCACATTGTACCCCTAATAGGAAGCAAAGAATGATGGATATATTTGTTGAGCTCAGACTATTCTTTTTATACAGTCCAGGACTTCAGACAATGGAACAGTGCCACCCATAGTACTCAGGTCTTCCCACTTCCACTAATTTAATGAAGAAAATCCTTCACGGTCACTCTCAGAGGCCCATCTTCCAGGTGATTCCAGATCTCATCTAGTTGACATTTGACACTAAACACCATACAATTAATGTTTATTTTTCTACTTTGTGGTTGAATACCAGTTAGGCTGCTTCTATTTTTTACCTTTTCTTAGGAGAATGATGCCAATAAGTTACTTCTACTTATTATTTCTGGCATTTGTGTATGACTTATATGCTGGAGTGGAATTTCGATCATAAAGTATGTATCATAGTTAGGATTTGTATTGCTGTGGTAAAATGCCATAATCAAAAACAAGTTTTGAAGGAAAGGGTTTATTTAATTTTACAGTTTGTAGTCCGTCATCTAGGTAAAATCAGAATTTTAAAGCAAAGACCTGAAGGCAGAGTGATACAGAGATCACGGAGGAATACTACTTATTAGCTTGCTCCGCATGACTGACTCAAACTGATTTCTTATAGCACCCAAGACCACCAGCCCAGGGGTAGTAACACTCACATTGGGCTATGCCCATCTATATCAACCACTAAATAAGAAAATTCAGTGGGAGTGTTTTCCCATTTGATGTTTCTTCTTCCATAAATTACTTTAAACTTCAAGTTGACATAAAATTTGCCAGCATTGTATGTTCTTGTTTTTTTTTTTTTTTTTTTTTTTTTTTTATTGGACAGCACTAAAGTGCTTTCTAATTTGTCTTCCACTAGAACTTCAGGAGATAGAGGTTGTTGTTTCTCCTCTTTTTGTTTTCTTTCTTTTGGCTCTTTTGTGATTATTTACATTGTATGAAGACTTAGGGAAATACATCTCAGAATAAGTTTCCTTCTCATCAGAGGGAAGAAGAGAGGGAACAGTGATTGGTTGATTAGCTCATATACTCTAGTCATGATAGACACATAGATGGTTAACTACCCTGTACTCTTAGGTTTCACACCTATGAGTGCAGGGGAGTTTTTGTAAGTAACACTTGATAGCTTAACTTTTGGAATGTGAGGTAGAAAATGCAGCTCCTGGAGAGGGATCTCCCAAATGAAACATAAAACATAACATGAAAGTAGTTGGTGCAGTAAGGTATGAAATAAGTGATCCATAAAAGAACATTCAATACCTTTTATAAAGCTTATAATCTTTTGGTTGTGCAAGTTTCATTTATTGAGCTAATAGTTCCCTGTTGGGTACAAAGAGGTCCTTGTATTCACAGAGAAGTACTAAGAAAACCAGGAATGCAAACTCAGTGGCAGAGATAAAAATCAAATACATGTATTCCATTCAGAAAAATAAGAGTGGATTTTGTTAACAACCTGGTGACCTTCTTGCTATCTACTTGTAACAAATAGATTATTTTATTATTTTTATTTTGGTTTGTGAGTCAGTGTCTCACTTATATGGATGGTCCTGGTTACCCTCAAAATCATGATCTTTCTGCTTAAGCTGCCAGTGCTACAATTACAGGTGTACAATGATGGTTTTAAAGTTTAAAGTTCATTTCTTTTTTTGTTTTTCAATCAGTATTTATAGCATATGAACAAAGTATCAGAAACTGTTCATCACAAGTTATAACTATAAAAAACTAGATAAAACTGTGGTTATAGTAGTTTTATATTTTATAAAGGGGATATAGTTGATAAACAAGATTTTACAAGTGATGAACTTATTTAGATAAAAAATAACTAGGTGGAATATGGACAGATATTGAATTAGAAAGGTGCATGGTGAAAGTTTCAACTAAAAGCAAACATCTGTGAGTAATATCTGTAGGAGAAACTGAAGGATCATGGATGAAGAAAAAGCTAGTGAAATGTTCAGGAGAAGCACGTTCTGTAAATTATTAGAGCAACATGGGCCATTGTGCTGGAAAAGAAGCAGTGGTGGAAAGTGAATATGATAAAGCCAAAGAAACACATCTAGAACTCTTAGGTGAAATCTTAAGGTGGGACTGATTTAACTCATAGGATGACATTGGCTGCAGACTTGGGAATAGACTGAATAAGAGGGAAAGGACACTACATTGTCATTTGTTTTTAGTCTAGAGGGTTAAATTTCAGTGTTCTTCAGGTTCTTACAGGAAGCATAACCTTCTATAACAAGTCTCTAGAATTTAGGAGTCTCCCATAACTTAGCACAACTGACTCCATGATAGAAGTACCCTTGAGGCTGTAAAATGCAATATGTAAACAACACCATTTCCCAAAATAAAAACAAAGGCCCAATCCATCAGTTTATAGTTCTGAGAAAGTCTCTAAATGTACTAACTTTGCTTTTTTGCAGGCTAACTCTTCTTTAACTAAAGTACGTCAACACAATATGTTTTGGTGCATGCGTGCGTGCGTGCGTTCATACGTGTGTGTGTGTGTGTGTGTGTGTGTATGTGTGTGTGTGTGTGCATATGCATGCACACTTAAAAGTGCACCTTAAGAAATTTTTGGTGCTATACTGTGATCCCAAACACCTAGTGTAGTTCTGACTAGATAATAAAGACTTTACTATTGCCTTGAACCCATGTCTGATCAGTCTTCTCTAGTGAATACTCCATAGGACATCAAGCAATGAATATAATATTTTCTATTTGGATGTTTATCTATACATACATATGTACATTCCATCAAACTTAGTCTGTTATGGGATGCAAATCTTACATACTTTGCTTATTAAATAAAACTATCAATCCACTCTTTATTGCTGATATATTTTAAGTATCCTCAATTTGATAGTGCTTTTGAAATTACCGATTTAATTTTCTCAGTGTGTGGTTCATATAGTTTAAAACTACATTATTAGGCATGTATGATTTAAATATAATTATTATTCTCTAACAATTTAATACTTCTATGGATTTTTTCTCAACTGTTTTGGAACCCAGCTAAGCAAGCTCTCTACCAGTGTATAACAGGATAATTATAAGATCATAATATAAGCAAGCATTATACCGTTGCATTACATCCCAAGCTTCCAACTAAGAGTTTTTATTTTTATAGAGATATTTTTATGTCTGACTATTTTATTTTTCTCAATCTTCAGTTGTATCTAGGAGACATTTTGCAGTGATTTTATCCACCTTTACTTCTAATTCTTTTCTCTTTAACTATCTAATCTACTAAATCTAAAATCATACTTATACTAAATTATTTTAATTTTCACTATTGTAAATACTTTTAATTCCATTCAGAATGATTTTTAAGATTTTAGCATTTTTGTTTCTTCCATAATAAAAAAAAAACTTTCAGTACAGACATCTTAATAAGAAAAATTGCCCAGTGTTGCCATGATATTCACATTACATAAAACAATATATACATTCAGTATGATACTATCAAAATTCCATCATTTTTTCAAATAAGTGGGAAAAATATAAAATTTACTCAACTTAGACAAAGTCAATCAACCATTTTTTTTTCTCTACTGAGAACTGAACTAAGAGTTTTATACGTGCATGTCAAACACCTTAACACTAAGCTATATCTCCTGTTACTTTTTCTTTCTTTTGAGAAGAGGTTTCCCAAAGCTCCTACAATACTTCTTCCTCATCTTCACAAGTAATTTAAAACAAGCAGTAAACCAAATAAAAATTGGAGGAAACCCATTTCTTGATTTCAAAATATATTGCGAAATAATTATGAGAACAGTGTAATGTTGACATTAGAACAACGACACTGGCCAGTAGAACACAATAGAGAGCTCAGGAATAATGCAAACCATTCATGGTCAACTGACTGTGGGAAGATTCCAAAAAGGTACAAAGGATGAAAACTGTCTTCAATAAATGGTGCTGAATTAACCATATCATTCTGCAAAAGAAAGGAAATCAACATTTATTTGTTTAATATTTATTTATCTAGCATTATACAATGTATCCCACATTGTCCTGAAACTCATAATGCTCTAGAGCTGCAGGCTGCCAAGGATGAAGAGGGTCTTTTGTGGTTGTTTATTATTTATTGAAGTTTATAAATAAGCATGTAACACTGCTATTTTCTTTGTATAAGTATTTGTTTATCAATTCTTTTTTACAATATATTTTGATAATATTTACCTATCTCCCCAACTCTTTTCAGATCCACCTCTACCTCTCTACCCACATAACTACTTGTTCTCTGTAATTTTGGTGTTATTGTTTATTTTCAACACGTTGAATAAAACATGGAGCATACCCTAGAATGTGGTCACATCCTTAAGGAAAACACTGATTCCTTCTAGCCAGTCTTCTAATGCTTCTTATTCTTACAGTTTTTCTATATCCACTTCCATGATGATCCTTGGGCATTGGGGAAATAGGTGTGACATAGATGTTCCATTTAAGGCTGTGTATTCTGTAGTTTTTTTTTTCTGCACTGTAAACTCATAGTGGGGTATCTATTATTGCCATTCACTGCAAGAAGCTTCTCTGATGAGGGATGGGAGATACACTAATATATAGTGATATAGGTAAGTCATTAGGAGTCAGTTGAATACTATGCCAATTTAGCAAAATAATAGTAGTAGGTTCTTTCGTAGGAACTATGGCCTACCACTTTCTTAAGGCTTATGGCTTTTCTAAGAAGTGTTTTTGGCCCTAATAATGGTGCCAGGTATGGGTTTGATTTTGTGTACTAGGGCTTTAATTCAATTAAAACATGGTATTTCCATACCATCCATGGCACTATTGCCCTACTGAACTTATGTAGTCAGACACATGTCACTGTTGTAGCTCACTGGATTCACTGGTAACATTGATGACTACTTTTCTCTTCTGGTATCCTTGTCAGTACCAGCTTGATTTCTGTATGATCTGTGACTTAAATGTGTGGTGTCATTAGGAAGAAAAATGTTACTCTCAATTACTAGAGGATAACCAAGTTCAATGGCAATAGTCTGTATGTTTTGGCCATCTATGAGGCACCACTATGCAATACCTCAAAAGAGATAACCTGTGGGGCAGTGGGCTATGAGAAAAGGCCAGAAAGCTTGGTAGAAAGCTCTAGAAGCCCTGGCACCTTGGTCTGAAGAAGGCCATTAAGACGAGAGGTGCTTCAAGCTTCCCAAAGTCATCTGGCTCTCTTAGCTTCAGCTCCCCACAACCCCTCTCACAAAGAGGTCCATGGCCAGTGATCACAAAGGAGTAGCACCTTCATGAAGATGAGGCATTCCCAAGCTCTTAGACCAAGCCAATAGGGGTTACCTGCTGCCACCCCAAAACCTGTATATATTGGCCAAGCTTAAAAGTAAATGTGTGTGGGATCCTTCTAGCTGTCCGAGAGCTTTTGTAGGGGTTCCTCCCTGTCGCCAGCCAGCCTGTGCACTTCAAAGAGCTGTAACACTTTTCCCCTCTCCCCTCTCTGCCTGAGGCCATTTGGGGCAGGGCAGCAGAGAGCTGTAACACTTTTCTCTGTGTGGCCTCAGAGGCGCTGAGAGGCGGTTTTGGGGCAGGACAGCAGCGAACTCTCCCTGCCTGCTCACCACCCATCCCAGGCAGCCCGCGAACAGCTGCGGATCACACCCTGTCCTCAGCCCAGCTAGAGATCCTCGTGGGGCCCGTCTGAAAATGGTCCTGCAATAACCTATTATTTGCTAATCTATGATATTTAGTTGGGGCATTGTTCCATCACCATAAAGTAACTCTATTGTTATGAAAAAATAAAACTGAAATTTTCACATAAATGGATGGAACTAGAAACATTCATCTTGAGTGATATAACTCAATCCCAGAAGGACAGAAATCACAAATTTTCTTCCATATTGGGATATTTGCTTTGAAATGATAGGTATCTGATGTTCATTTAGATCATCTATAGAAGTCAGGAAACTAATAAAGACCCATAGAGGTTGTCTTTCCAGGGATAGGAGATAGAATTCAAAGATATAATGAGTAAAAAGTAAATAATAGAATATGAAAGACTAAATGGAGTGGGGGATGAGAGGGCAGGATATAGGAGAGATCATGGGGAGTGACAAATAATGCTAAAGGCCATGTGAGAAAAGCATATGTTAATCTACTACTGTGGAGGCAAATAAGAATTTCATATATCCATTTTGATGCCATGCCCTAGTACAACTTGGATCACAAAACTGCCTATTAACGGCTAGTGAATAACGAAATGATAGATTCAACAACACAAAATGCCTAAAATACCTGGTTTGGGTTCTTGGATGAAGAAGCCATTGCACCCAGGAAACACAGTATGTCTATTAGACATACTTGGAGAGGGAGTTGAGGTTATTGCATAGAGCCAAAGAAGAAGCTGCATTATTACATACAGATAGGAAGGATGTAAGGTTATTATACACAGCTTAAGAAGGAAGTAGGTTTAACTAATCTCAGTAGGAACAGTCCCTGTAGGAGAACAGACTTCAGGCTGTAAATTCCTGTGGGGAGAAAACTACAGTGGACAAATTTTCACACACACAGTCAACATTTACATTCAGACCAGAAAAATGCAATGCCACCCCATAAACCTCACCCAGGAAAAGCTCTACTACTTACGTGGGGCTGAGGCATTGATCCTTGAAATGGTCATGACCATGTCAAACAGTGCACATTCACTCTGGACTTCACTTGCTCCCTACATTTTGTACAGCATATTTTGTAATTATATGCATTATAGTGTGGCTAAATAAATCTAATTTGCATAATCATTAGCTGACATGGTCATCACTTTTTGTGGCAAGAAAATGTTCTTATGTTTGAGGTTTTAAGGCCATGTGCACAGCAGGCACAGGTTCTTGATAATGCTATGCACCTAACTCAGAAGCATTTAACATTTACATTCTCAGTAATTTTACATTGAAATTATAAACACCTGCAAGAAAGCAGTAAGATATTTTGGACAATTGCTTTTGTAACGAGCTATCATTATAAAATGTCAAAAATAACAAATAAAAAATTAAGTTACTCTAATTCTATTAAGCCACATATCAAATATGATAATATATGAAGAGATGAATGTTAATTAGCTTGTCTCTATATAATCAGTTCATGTTTTTGTATCCATCTCAAAACAACATTCTATATGCCTTACCATTGTTACAAAAAATAAAATGGAAATGGAAAAACAGGTTGGAATCAAACAAGATGGAAGATTCTATTTTAGAAGTTAAGAATTTTACCAGACAAAATTTTATCCCAACAAAAAGCATATTATATTTCTATAATAAACAAAAGACTATAAAATATAGAATCAATAATGAAACCTACTGACTTAATATAATGGGCTGAACTTTTGAGTCATATTAAATTTTTCTCAGAAAAACTAGGTCAATACATTACAAACAGTTGATACTGATCAATTATCTTGTCTTTATTTTATAGCCTACTCTGCAGTTAGATTTGTCCATATGGTGAATCTGACCAGTGATCAATGAGTTAAAACAGTGTAAATTTAGTTTTAAACCAAGGCAATTAAGATTTGTCCTAAGGATATTCTGTTATACCCATGGATCAGTGTCTTACACATCCACCATCATATACTCCTTCTTTAAGTATATAGGGAATAAAGCAGAGACAATGTCCAGACACATTGAAGATCACGTAAAATTTTGCACACCTTCCTCAGGTAGCATCCACCATTTGCTATAACTACATTCTTGGCCACCTAAGCATCATGTACAGAGCTTGCACCATCTATCATAATCCCATACCCACAGTCTGAGAACCACATGGGATCCTGTGCACCTTTCCCAGGTAGTAACCATCTCCTCCCCCTACCCTGGCAATATGGCCTTGTGGCACAACACCCAATATCTGAGAACCAAATAGTGATCTCACAGCTTCTCTAGGTAGCAGAATCCACTCTCACTTCCACATTAGCAACTACCATTTAAGGACTACATGGAGAATCCTGTAAAACATCTACAGGAGTCATAACATTTGTAGTAACACTATGTATGATTTGTTCCTGTATTCAGAAGCTACAACCATCCCTGCATGATCTAGAAATACTCTTTTTTATTTTTATTTGAGAGAGAGAGAGAGAGAGAGAGAGAGAGAGAGAGAGAGAGAGAGAGGATCTCACTGTGTAGTGTGTAGTTCTGGCTGGCATGGAACTCACAATTTAGACTAAGCTGGATTTGAACTCATTGAAATCCATTTGACTCTTCATCATGAGTTCTGGGGTTAAAAACATTTGCCATCTTGCCTGGCTAGTACTGTTTCTAATATTCTATTCACATGTCACCACTGAGTAGCTCAAAGACTGAATCAGTGAATCATTTAATTTATTTAAAACTTGATAAATTAAGTAAAAAACCAATGGAGATCAAAATACCCATTTAACAGTGGCACAGATATACATAGCAAGAAACTAAAAAACTCGAAGAGTAAATGAATAAATGCTTATTTTTTCATGAAAACACACACATGCACACATGAAAACACCAATCAACACAAAATAAAGCAAATAATTAACCAAATAAACAGCACACAGATGAGTGAAATACTGAAAACATTTCAAGATTCTACAGAAAATAGAATATAATTAAGGCATATAAATTATGATTAAAAACCCAAAACAAAATATTACTTGTAATGAAAAATTCAGTTAAGTCATTTTAAAACAAAACAAAACAAAGATTAAAAAAACAAAAAAAATAAATTCTCAGTGGAAGCCTTGGCAAAAGAATGGGTCTAGTAAAAGAGATAAAATGGGGTTTCAAGACACAGAAGAGTAATTAGTTCACTCAGTCAAAATAATACATTGAAAAAAATACATGAGCAAAATATGTAACAGTCTAGGACACTCTAAAAAGAACACATCTATGTATAATAGATGAGGAAGAAGAGAAGAAGGAGGAGGAGGAGGAGACAGAAGAAGAGGAAGAACAAGAAGAACAAAAAGAACAATAAGAAAGAAGGGATAGGAGGTGGATATTAAATGTTGAGAAGAAAGAAAAAAATGTCAAAAACTGCATTTTCGATTGGATATTTATGTACATTTCAAATGTGATCCCCTTTCCTGCCCCCCCAAAACCCTTTATTCCATCCCCCTCCCCTTGGTGTTCTCCCACCCACCCACCAACTCACCCACTCACCCACTCCTGCCTTCCCAGCCGGACCTTACCCTACACTGGGACATTGAGCCTTCACAGGATTAAGGGCTGCTCCACCCATTGATGCCAGATAAGGCTATCCTCTGCTGCATACGCAGCTGGAGCCATGGGCCCCTCCATGTGTATTCTTTGGTTAATGTTTTAGTCCCTGGGAGCTCTGTAGGGGGTCTGGTTGATTGGTATTATTGTTCTTCCTATGGGGTTGCAAACTCCTTCAGCTCCTTCAGTCCAACTCTCCTATTGGGGTCTTCATGTTCAGTCTTACGGTTGGCTGCAAGCATCCACATCTATATTGGTCAGGCACTGGTAGAACCTCTCAGGGGACAGCTATACCAAGTTCCTCTCAACAAGTGCTTCTTGGCATAAGCAATAATATAGGGGTTTGGTATCTGAAGATGGGATGTATTCCTACGTGGGGTGGTCTCTAGACGGCCTTTCCTTCAGTTTCTGCTCCACTCTGTCCCTGCATTTCCTTTAGACGGAACAATTCTGAGTTAAAATTTTTGAGATGGGTAAGTGTCTCCATTTCTCAAATGACAGCCATGCTTGTCTACTAGATATGGTCTCTACAGGTTATATCTCCTCTTAGGTAGGTATTTCAGCAACCGTTGCATCCCTGTTGATATGGTTTTTACTTTTGGTAGCTTGTATAACACCTTCAGAATCAATGAGAGGTGTCTCTCATGGAGGTAGATTCCAGACTAATACCAGCTTGATTCCTTAATGTCATGTGACCAAAGCTCAGGCAGGCAACCAATAACAATAACAATAACAATAACAATAACAATAACCTATATCATCTTGGGATATTCTTGGAATCCTGTGACCAATAACTTGAAGATAGGTGTCCACTGGCTGACATTGAGAATTTTGTTAGACAGTATATGGTTCCTGGGGGATATAAGCAATACCCATGTGGGGTAACTCCATTTAAACTATCTATGTACATATTCACATATCATTTACATATCTTAAAGTAAGGTTATAAAATAAATTTTCTCTGTGGCTTTTAAAAACATCCTTAATATTATTTTTCTCCTTCCTGTAAGAGTATAGCATCTTAATAGTCACAGCACCAGTTGTTTGTCAAATTGAATACATTCATAATATTATCTGATAAAATGAGAAGATTATACTGATTTTCTTAAAAGAAGAAGAACGCATGAAAGATCACCTATTCCTCTTCTCTACCACCAAGCCTCTTCTCTACCACCAAGAAAAAGTATCATGTACGCTTACAAGTAATGTTTTTAAAAGAAGGGAAAATTCTTTATTGCAAAATGTGTTGCTCAGAGGCATGTATTTTAAAAGGAGCAATGCTTCTGAGGCTCTATTATTCTTACGGTTATAAGAAAAGTAATGATCCCTGAATTGCACTAACTTCTTCCAAGAAACTGGTACACTAACTTGGGACCCAAGAGTTGAAGTATGAAATAGCTCAATTAGCAAAAAAAAAAAAATAGCATTTTGTTTATTGGCAATTTAATAGAAAGAAATTTCTGATTTACAAATAAGTTTTCCTTTAGGCAGGACAGGCATATTTTTGTCATGATAGGGGAAAAAAACTATCTGAAGCATGGATAAGACTAGCTGCCTTATTCGTAGTGGTCAGTTCACATTGATTTAAGTTTTCTTAGAAAAGATGCACCATATTTTAGAAATTGTTTCTCTCAAAGTTGCTGAGATATCTATAGAGAATAAATGCTACTTTTGGTGATCTTTGCAGCAGGGCTAGGTGAATGTTTTAGGGAAATTTTACTTAATAGCATTAGGAACCTTACTCTCTTATAAGAAAAAGCTGAATGGACAATATTATTATCAAGTCATTATAGACATATTTCTTCATTTTAAACACAACCTACAAAACACAAAATTTGACATAGTACCCATGTGTAAATATACATTTCAGTAGTCTTGTACTGAGACAGGTTATTGCCACTTATTTTCTGTATAGAGAGCTGAACCCAGGGCTGTGTACTTACTAAACAAATGCTCTACCACTGAGCTAATTCTCCAGCCTTGCATTATTGTGATTCAAATCTCCAGAATGTTTTTAGCTTGAAAATATGAAACTATATTATTCCTTAAACAACTTTCAATTTGCCTCTCAGCCTGACCCCTAGAATAGCATTTTACTTTGTGTTATTTCCAGGAAATCTTTGCCAAATGCAATAGTCAGAATAATTTCTTATAGTTTGCTTCTGAGAATTTTATACTGTTAGAACTTACATAAATATTTAAAGCATTTTCTATTAAGTTTTTGTGTATATGGTGTTCAGGTTCCTACTCACTCATTGCTTTCATGTGGAAGTCAAAATGTCATCACCATTTGATGTAAATACTTTACTTTTCTCATTGGAAGCTTTTGGATCCTCTTTTGTCCTTATATGTAAAAATTTATTTTGAGTTACCCTATTAGTTTCATTATGTGATTATTTTTACTACTGTTGTTTAGGTATTTTATAAAATTTAGACACAAATAATTTAAAAACTTGATAAATTTGTTTATTTGTTTCTTTTCAACATTGTTTTCTGTATTTTGTGTGTGTGTTATGCTTTTTATTGCTGTGGAGAAGCACCATGTCCATGGTAACTCTTATTAAAATAAAGACATTTAATTTTAGCTGGCTTACAGTTTCAGATGTTTAGTCCATTATCATCAGGGCAGGAAATATAGTGATATGTGGGCATATATGGTGCTGGAAAAGGAGGTAAGAGTTCTATATCTGTCACAGTAGACAGCAGAAAGAGAGTAATGAGCCACTAAGCCTCCATTGAGCTTTTTAGACCTCAGAGCCCACTCCTAGTGACATTCTTCCTCTAACAAAGCCACACATACTCCAACCATGTCACCACTAATAGTACCATTCCCTATGGACCAAGAATTCTAACACATAAATCTATGGTACTCATCCCTATTCAAACCAGCACATTGTTCCTTACATTTCTATATGAATTTTGTCAGTTAAAACATTTTTAAAAGCAATCATTGGGAGCTCAATTTGAATTTACAGATTATTTTGGATACCACTAGGATCTTAAAAATGCTATATTTTTGATCTATTCAAAATGAGATATTTTTAGGGTCTGTGAATTGCTGAGGAAAAATATCTCACACTCAACTAGTATGCAAAACCAAAGAGTACTTATTAAACAAATTACTTCATGCAGGGTCTCAATTCCATCCAGATGTGAAGACCCTGGCTGAACTTGCAGATTCCGTTTTAAAGTCAAAAACAGGAACATTACTGAGGAGTAGATGATCTATATCTTGATTGGTTGGAATTTATCTCTATGTCCGGATGATACTATGATTTATTCTTGACTAACTATTCTTACTTCATGCTAAGGAGGGACAGCTTTTGACCTCTTGTCCACAAGCTTGGTTAATTGCCCTTTTGCAAGCTGGGGAGGGATACAACTTGACCTAAGCCTGCTTTTGCTCTTCCAGTAACTGACTTGTCCAGTTTTGGAAAGTAGAAACTCAGGCCTGGTCTCATGAACTGCTAGTTTGCTGCCTGTCATGGAGTCTACCTGGCTCAGGCCAATTCACCCTTTCAGTATATTTCTATTTATTAAGTATTGTTTAATTTTTTTTAAAGAATAATGTATAACATTCACTTTGTAAGTCTTTTACATCCATAGTTAAAGTAATTTCTAAGTTGATTATTTTTATGCTTTTCAAAATGGTATTGATTTAACTTTTTAGATTGTTCATTCAGGGTATACTAACCACAATTGACATTTTGTGATTTTGTTTTTAACTGCAAGTTTGCTGAATCATTGTTCTAGCTTTAGCAGCTGTGCAATTTTAAGTGATTCACACAAATACAATCATATTATTTGTGAACAAAAGATAAGATTTTTCCTTTTGGCAGTGCCAGGTTTCAAGCGCGGAGCTCTTATATGGTCAAGATGAACATTGCCACTGAAAGCCACCTCCCTCTCTACTCTAATGGTTTTAAAATGCCTAATTTTCGAGAAATTGATATTTCTGAAATAAAAATGAAGCGTTTATTAATTGATAGTGAAGGTTTTGTGGTTGATATATATGGTAAAATTATTTTGAGCTTTGGTTTTAGTGAGCCAGTAGAACTGACGTCAGATTATGAAGAGAAAAATAAATCATCATTGTTATTTATTGATTTTATTTATTGGCTTTCTATTTATTGATTAAACAGAAGTGGAAATAGAAGATCCACATATCTCTAAAACTGTGTTACAGCACTCTATGCAAACTATCATTGCTTATTATAGAGGAAAATTTTATTCCTTAGAAAGATATTTCTTTTAGAGACATTCATAAAAACACAGTAATAATAATAAACAACAGATTATATCACATTTCACAAAGTGATTTATAGATATCCTTCTTGTATTCCACACAATAATGACACAGATGAATACAGTTGATTTCTTTTCACTAAGACAAGTTAAAATGTATTTTATGTTTGTAAAATTATTTAACATTTTATACTTCCTAGGCTTTTACACACAAATACACACACAGAGACACACATACACATATACACTCACACACACATGATTTTGAAAATCTCTTAGTTTGGGAATCCATAAAGCTTCCACTATTATTTATTTCAGAGTACATGGATTTATTCAGAGCTTATGAAACCATGGTAATAAATCCAAAACCTACGTACTGACTATAAAAAAATAAACTAATAACTAAATATTTGCAGATTGTGAGCTAATCCTTTATAGAATTTCATAAGCATTCAACAAAGAAACACCTGTGGTGGGGAAATCAACGGCAAATGCCAGTCTCTGAGAATTTTCTTTGTATAATTTCATGTAGCTGTTATTGCTCTATTCATCAGAACTGTACTGTGTAACTCATAAATGTGTCTAAAGATATTTATATTACTTTAACTCATACAATATATAGACTCCCCAGTACTTTATATTTACTAGAGCTTTTTTTTATCATTTGTTTTACTAGTAAATAACTTGAAGAATATCACTATATGTGGTCATTTAATTTTGTATCTTTTTAAGAAATAAATGAATAAAAATAAGATGATACTCATTAATTTACATGCTGTGAATTCAAAATGGCCATTTAGAACTTAAATCGTCTACTGTCTAACAATAATAATATGCATGAAAAATTTAATTTCTCTTGTCTTTGCATCTACAAAGGAGTTGTTAAGTTGTGTACACATTGTCTTAATACTGAATATATATTAGGTGCTTTTCTTATGTCTTAGAGCCTTTAAGATAATATGACTGAATCTGAAGTTGAGAGGCTTCTTTAAGATCACCTGTTCCATTTTGTGTAACAGATGGGGAAATCAAATGAATTTTAGGTGGCTAAAATTACTAGTGGATATTAAGGTTTAAACAATGTATTAGTTTTCATAAAAATAATAAATTATAATTACTAAAGAAAATTGAGTTTAAAAATAAAAGAAGTCAAAAGCAGTAGCTGACTATCCATGGCAACTGATTATTGTAATATGACCTCTAAACAATACTACAATAAATCAATATTATAGTAAGTGCAGGATGTTAGATGTAGGACTGGCTAAAGTGGCCAGCCAGTTTACTTCAGTGTAAAATATTTTCTGACCTATACTTATATTTTTCAAAACCAAAGAAAGCATTTTCATTTCTAACTCAGTAAAAGAAAACAAATGCAATAACATTGCATCTGTTGAAACTCAGAAAGGCTATATTGGGATATGGATAAAATTACTACAGGGTAAAATTTTGTCTTACAACAAAAGTTGTCTAATATTTTTTTGGCAGAAAGTAAATGAAAACAGAATAAATTGAAAGCATTTGTAATTGTTTTAAAATAACAGTGTTTGTCCTGATTTAAATATATACTTATTATTTTTATTTTGTATTCAACATAGTGATATACATATATGTACACAAAGATATATACATATGTACTATTGTTCTATGTGTAGTCATGTAGCAATTAGTAACAGGGATACCTTAGGAAAATGTGTCATTAGGTAATTTCATCACTGTGAAACCATAACATGGATTGCATAACTGGAAAGCATTTTGTGGATGCCAAGAAGTGCTTGCTCCTGAGAGGCTCTGCCAAAGCCTGACAAATACAGAGGCAGATGTTCACAGCCAACCATTGAACAGGGTGCTCAATGGAGGAGTTAGAGAAAAGTATGAAGAAGCTGAAGGTGTTTGCAATCCCATAGGAAGAATAACAATATCAACTAACCAGCTTCCCCAACCAAAGTGTACACATGGAGGGACCCAAGGCTCCAGCTGAATACACAGCAGGGGATGGCCTTATGAGAAATAAATGGGAGGAGCAGCCCTTGATCTTATGAAAGCTCGATGCCCCAGTGTAGGGGAATGCCAGGGAGGCAGGAGTGAGTGAGTGGGTGGAGAAACACCCTCATAGAAGCAGGGGGAGGGATGTTGGAGTAGGGCTTTTCTGGGGGGAGGGTGGAAAATGAGGAAAGGGGATAACATTTGAAATGTAAATAAAGAAAATACCCAATAAAAATTATTACATTAAAAAAGAAACTATATTTTCTTAATATCTATTCTTATTTTACAAATCAATACAACATGATACTGCATTGAATACCAAAATTAATTGTGACATAATTGAGTTTGTATATCTTCTCTCTCTACTCACTTATATTACACTGAAACTCAGTGAAAAGGATAAATGTCTACTTAGTAAAGCATTAGTACTATTTTCTCCTTAGGGCTTAAGAAATCCCTATGGGATTTTAATCAGTTTTACAGTATCAGTTATATATTCCCTTCCATGGATCTGATCTTATATCTATCCAAAAAGCAATCTTACATCCCTCAAACAGATATGCTACCATTTCTTTAGAGGTCATGCCTTTTCTAATATTTTAATACTATAGCATGCAGTGTTCCTAACTAGGTAAGACCATACTGACTTTTCTCCCTTAGCAGCCTACATAGCACCTTCTGACACTATGCCAAGAGACATGCTGGGGATCTTCTTTTTGAGCTTTTATTTAACATAATTTTATTTAATTGCTGTTGTTGTTATTGTTGTTGTTGTTGGTGGTGTGTGTTTGTGTGTGTGTTTGTGTGTGTGTGTGTGTGTGTTGCCTGTATGTTTCTAAGTCTTTTGTATGTATGCCTAGTATCCATGGACGTCAGAGTTGGGTAATGGATCATATGAACTGGAGTTAAGGATAGGTGTAAGTCACCATGTGTGTCTGGGAACCAAACCCTGATCCTCTGCAAAAGCAACAAGTTCTCTTAACCACTGAACAATCTCTCCACACTCTAAGATCTTCTTAAAGGAATAGTCCTTTTAGTAATATTTCCAGATGTTGTGAACGTTTTTATTTGTTTTGATTTTTCATTTTGTTTTTACAACCATGTGGCTAGAACCTGTGGTTTTATGCATGCCATGCCTGTACTCTTTCATATAAGATATACCTCTATTTCTATAAATTATCTTGTAAGCATATAGTATACTTTACAATATTTTATCCCAGACCCCAACTCCAGCAGACACCCATTGCTAAACCAAACAAATTGCCCTGGAAGCATACAAATTGATAGCAGATCTTTACACCTATATCTGTTCCTCCTGTCATAGGCCCACAATCCAGTTTTCCCATTCATATTTTACCCCTGCATCAGAATACCTACTAAGGTATCCCTTTATTCTCTGTCCCCATTTCAAGGCCTCACAAAGATCTTCTCCAGTCTTTCTTCTCACAACTGATTTCAGTATTCCAACTTCCAAAACCAGTAGGCATCCACTGGGAACACACCAGCTGAGTAGGCAATGGAAATAACACCTAGCCTCCAATATCAGGAGGCATTCCATGTGAGCACATCAGCTAAGCAGGAAGACAGAGAAATAGACAAGCAAACTGAAAACCTTCAACAATCCTTCCCTTCTCTAAACCAAATCCCTCAGTCTCATCCCTATCTCTGCAACAGAACATCTGCTGCATTCTTTCATGCCACTCTGTTCACATCCCCAGTGGATCCCAGAAACCTTCTCCTCTAAACCTCTCTCTCTCCACTTGTTTTATTCCAGCATCCACCTGCAACAGACACTTACCTCTAACCCACATATAATTCCTGCCAGGGAAACAAGTAAGATGTTTGTAGACCTTTTCCTTTCCTGTGGTTAATCTAGATCCAAACTCCAGGCTCATGCCTAGAACTGTAGTAGACCCTCAGTAGTGACCTCTCATCATTATCTACTCTGATTATAAGGAAAGAAAATAACCAGACCCTTTTAGACACCAAACTACCACCATTTGTAAGTGTCAACTAGCAATACTAAGTAACACATTTTACCTAGAACCAACAGTGGCTCCAAGTAACAGAGCCAAAGGAAATTTCCTACTAGACATTATATAGACATCATACTCTATGAAAATGAAGAAGAGAAATAGAAGAGAAATAGAAACCAATAAACAAAATAAAACATCCTCTCACAAAGAGAAATCAAGAAATCAGCATCTAGACTTATAGTCATTCCAATCCTAGATGCATAAACACACACACACACACACACACACACACACACACACATCCAGGATGTTAGGTCTCCACTAAAGTCCAGCTAAACTACCATAGCATGGCCTGATTATTCCAACAGAGCTAAAGCACAAGCAAAAAACCTGAAAACCGCCTGTGTGTAGACAACAGAGGTCACTAAAGAGGAAAATATTAAATTCCTTCAAGAAATACAGAAATATACAAACAGTGCAAAGAAGAGAATAAATCTGTTAAAGACATCTGAGAAAACACAAATATACTGCCATGAAATGAGTAAATCCCTAAATAAATTCAGGAAAACACAAAGATATGTGGAAGAAAATGAATGAACCTGTAGAAGATCTGAAAATGGAAATAGAATCAAGAACAAAAACCCAAAATGATAAAAATCTGGAACTAAATTCTTAGGAATTCTTAAACAAACTATAGAGGCAAGATTAACAAATAGAATAAAAGAGATGGAAACGAAATTCTCCTGCCAGCTCTCCATCTACCATTATCAAAATGCTGATCCAGAATCTTAGAGCTTAAGGATACTTACCAGAATCCTATGATACCAAGATCATCGAGGTTAGGCATCTTCCCAATACGTACTACAGTAGGAACATCCAGAGACTAAAATAATCGAGATGTCTAAGGCCCTCAAAAGAATACAAAGAACAAAATCCACAGCAGTGTGACTCCAGCAGAGGACAACTATCCTACTAGTTATCTAGCCACAACTGAAACACAAGAAAATGACCTTGAAAAGAATCTTATAAAGATGAGAGAGGCATTTAAAGGGGAAGTGAACAGATACCTCAAAAAATACAGGAAAATACAATTAAATCGGTGAAGGAAATAAATAAAACTTTTCAAGACCTAAAACAGAAATAGAAACAATAAATGAATACAACAAACTGAGGGAATCCTGGAGATGGTAAACCTAGGGAAGAAAGCAGGACTAACAGACACAGGTATCACCAACAGAATACAGGAAGTGGAAAGAGAATCTCAGGCATAGAAGATACAATAGAAGAAATTGATGTATCAGTGAAAGAAAATGTTTAAAATAAACATTTTCTGTAAAAGTGCTGACCGAAAACATCCAAGAAATGTTTTGTTCCCAGAAATTCTGGGAACCATAGAATAGACCTAACCTAAGAATGACAGGAATAGAAGATGGTGAAGAGTCGCAGGTCCAAGGGCCAGAAAATATTTTCAACAAAATCATAGAAGAAAACTTTCCCAACATAAAGATATGCCTATAAAATTATAAGAAGCTTGTAAAACACAAATTAGACTGGACAAGAAAAGAAAATCCTCACATCACATAGTAATCAAAACACAGTATCTACAGAACAAGGAAATAATATTAAAAGCAGCAAAGGAAAAATGGCAAGTAATATATATATTTCTTAACAGAGAGTCTAAATCCTAGAAAGGCCTAGACATATATCTTGCAACATCTCAAAAACTGCAGATGCTAACCTAGACTATGATACTTAGCAGAACTCTCAATCACCATAGATGGAAAAAACAAGATATTTCAAGACAAATTCAAATATAAACAATATCTATCCAGAAATCCAGCACTACAGGAAGTACTAGAAGTAATCCTCCAACCCAAAGAGGATAACTTCATCCAAGAAAACACAGAAAATAAGTAACTTTATACCAGCAAATAAAAGGGAAGCCCCCCCCCACACACACATACACACACGCACACTCCAACACACACCAAAGTTAAATCAAGATCAGGTAAGCAATCTAAATAGACCTATAGCCTCTAGTGAAATAAAAAAAAATCATTAAAAGTCTCCCAAAGAAGAAATCCCTGGCCCTGATTTCTACCAAACTTTCAAAGGTTTAACACTAATTTTTCTCAAATTATCCCACAAAACAGAAAGGAAAGGAACATCACCTAATTCATTTTATAATACCAATGTTATCTTGATATACAAACTACATGAAGATCCAACAAAGTGTGGGTGCTTAGGTCCTTCTTAGAAGGAGTAACAAAATACTCATGGGAGCAAATATGGAGACAATGTTTGGGACAGAAATTGAAGGAGGGGCTGTCTGGAGACTATTCCATTTGGGTACCCATCCCATGTGCAGTCACCAAAAGTAGACTCTGATGTGGATGTCAGGAAGTGCCTTCTGACAAGAGCCTGATATAGCTGTCTCCTTAGAGGTCTGTAAGAGTCTGACATATTCAGAGGCAGATGCTCACAGCTAACCATTGAACTGATCATGGGGTTTCCAATGGAGGAGTTAGAAAGAAGACTGAAGGAGCTGAAAGAGTTTGAGGCCCCATGAGGAGAGCAACAATACCAACCAACCAGAGCTCCCAGGGTCTAAACCACCAGCCTGGAAGTACATAGGGAGGGACCCATGCCTCCAGCTATATATGTAGAGGAGGATGGCCTTGTAGGGCATAGGTGGGAGAGGAGATCCTTGGTCCCATGAAGGCTGGATGCCCAGTGTGGGGGAATTTGAGGGGGGGAAGGTGGAAGTGCATAAGTGAGTGGGGGCAAATCCTCATAGAAGCAGGAGGGGGGATGGGATGGGGGTTCCTGGGTGGGAGAGAAATGGGGTAAGGGGATAACATCTGAAATGTAAATAAAATATCTAATAAAAATTAAAATGAGATAAATTAAAAACAACAATAAGAAGATCCAATAAAAAGTGAATTACACACCAATTTACCTTTTGAACATAGATGCAAAAATATCAATAAAATATTTGTAAACTTAATCCAAGCATAAATAAGTAAAAAAGATTATCTTTCATAATCAAGTAGACATCATCCCTGAGATGCAGGGATAATTCAATATATGAAAATCAATAAATATAATCTACCATATAAACAAACTGAAAGAAAAAACACATTCATCTCATTAGATTCAGAAAATACCTTTGACATAATCAAACAACCATTCATGAAAAAACTTCTGGAGAAATTAGGAATATAAGAGACATATTAAACATAATAAAGGCAGTTTATAGGAATCATCCATTCAAATTGAGAGATACTCACTGGATAAGTAATTCCAATAAAATCAGGTTTCTAATACTCTCCATAATTATTCAATATAATGCTTAAAATCTTAGAGTAATAAGACAACCGAAGGAGAACAAGGGGATACAAATTTGAAAAGAAGTCAAAGAATATTTATTTGCAGATTGTATGTGTGTGTGTGTTTGTGTGTGTGTGTGAGTGTGTGTGTGTGTTTGTGAAACTAAAAATTTTGCCATTAATCTCTTACAGCTGATGAACAGTTTCAGCAATGTAGCTGGCTACAAAATTGATTCATAAAAATTAGTATCCCACACACAAATGACAAATAGACTGAGGAAGAAATCATGGAAACAACATGCTTTCCTGTAGTTTCATTTAATACCAAATATTTTGCAAAACTGTAGTCAGTCAAGCAAAAAAAAAATAGATAATAAGTACCTCAAGTCCTTAAGAAGGAAATTGAAGAAGGTATCAGTAGACAAAGAGATCCCATCCTCATGCATCCATAGGATTAACATAGGAAAAATGACCATCTTATAGATTCAATCTATAGATTCAATGAAATATCCATCAAAATTACAACATAATTCTTCATAAACCTTGAAAGGACAATTTTCAATTTCATATGAAATAAAAAAAATCACCCTGGGTTTGATAAAATAATCCACATAATAAATGAACATCTGTAGGTATCACCATTCTAGATTTCTAGCTCTATTTCTGAGTTACAGTAATGAAAACTACATGGCATTTACATAAAAGCTGACATGTTTATCAACTGAATCATACTGAAGACCCAGACATAAAATCATTATATCCATGAACACCATTTTTTTGTAGAAAATCCAGAAATATTAAATAATAGAGAAAAGAAATAATCTTCAACAAATGATGCTGGTTTATCTAGATGTCTACATGTAGAAAAATGCACATATATCCATAATTATGAACTTTTATTAAACTCAAGTCCAAGTGGAACAAAGACTTCAACATAAAAATAGACACACTACAAAGGAGAGACGAGAAAGTGGAGAATAGTCTTGAACTCAATGACTGAGGAGATTTTCTGTATAGATAATCAATACACTACAATCAACAAACAATTATCAGACCTCTTGAAATTGAAAAGCTTCTGTAAGTCATAGAACACTGTCATTCAGACAAAGTTGCAACCGACAAAATAAAAAAGATTTGTTTCTACTTCTACATGCAATAGAAGAGTAATATCCAAAATATTTAAAGAGCTCAAGGAATTAGATATCAAAAAACAAAAAATCCAATTAAAAATGGAGTATAGGAATAAACAGGTATTTATATTGAAATATAAATTTCAATAGAGAAATTACTAATGGCTAAGAAACACCGAAGAAAATGTTAAACATCCTGAAAAAGGCACATCAAAATTCCTTTGAGGTTCCATATTACACTTGTTAGAATAGCTAAAATCACTAACACAAGTGACAGTTTGCTGGTGAGGATGTGGAATAAAGAGAATATGCCCCCATTAATGGAGGAATTATAAATTTTTACAGCTATTCTGAAAAATCACTATGATGGTTCCTCAGAATTTTTTGAATCTATCTATCTCAAGATCCAATTATAGCACTCTTGATGAAATACCTAAAGAATACTTTACCACACTATAAGAACACTTGCTCAAACTTATTCATTGTTGCTTTATTAATAATTGCCAGAAACTGAAAGCAATCTGATGTCCCTCAATAGAGACATGATAAAGAAATGTGGTACATTTACACAATAGTATTAGTAAGCTGTTAAAAACAATGGCATCATGAAATTTGATGACAAATGGATTTAACTAGAAAGAAAATACTGAACAAGATGATGAAGACCAAGAAAGATAAAAATGGTCTTCATTCATTTATATATAGATATTAGTCATTAAATAAATGATAAGCAATCCACAATACATTGGTGCAGAAAAGTTAAGTAAAGCGACCTGGAGTGTATGTTGATCAAGCTGTGACAGGATAATAGAATAACCTTTATAGGTGGTCTGGGGGTTAGGGTACAGGAGTCAGAAGATCAGGTGGGCAAGGGAAGGGGAGATGTTGTTGAGAAAGGGAGATTCAGGAAAGAGATTTGGAATGGAAATGTGTTTGAGGTGTTATTTGGAAACCTTGTGCAATGGAAACTTCATAAAATATATAAAGATGATCCTTATGTGTATTAAGAATGAGAACATGGTCTTTTGGCTGGGGCAGACACCTAGCTGGTCTGCTCACGTGAAGATACCATATCTTGAGACATTCTAGAGGAGCCACTGCATTCAGAGCAGCAAACACCTAGCTAGTCTGCTCTCCTGAAGAGACCATATCCTGAGCTATCCTAGAGGAACCACTGCACTCAAAGCAGCAGAATTTCAGGATCCCAGAGGCGGCCTGAGTCCCACGAGTTCTTCCACCCAGGAGCTCAGGATTATAGAGACATCTGAACTCTGAGGAGTTCTGACAAAAGCAAGATAACTGGAAATACAGTCTCCAGTCAGAGACCTTGAGTGCAGGTAGCACTAGAGTTAACCAGATGGTGAAAGGCAAGCGCAAGAACATAGGCAACAGTAACCAAAGTTACTTGGCATCATCAGAACCCAATTCTCCCACCATAACAAGCCCTGGACACACCATCACACTGCAAAAGAAGGATCCAGAATTAAAATCACTTCTCATGATGATGATAATAGAGGATTTTAAGAAGGACATAAATAACCCCCTTAAAGAAGTTCAGGAGAACACAGGTAAACAGGTAGAAGCCCTTAAAGAGAAAACATAAAAATCCCTTAAAGAATTGCACGAAAACACAACCAAACAGGTGAAGGAATTAAACAAAACCATCCAGAACATAAAAATGGAAGTAGAAACAATAAAGAAATCTCAAAGGGAGACTACCCTGGAGATTGAAAACCTAGGAAAGAGATCAGGTGACATAGATTCAAGCATCAACAACAGAATACAAGAAATAGAAGAGAGAATCTCATGATCAGAAGATACCATGGAAGATATTGACACAACTGTCAAAGAAAATACAAAATGCAATAAAGCTCCTAACACAAAACATCCAGGAAATCCAGGACACAATGAGAAGACCAAACCTAAGGATAATAGGTATAGATGATAGTGAAGATTCCCAACTAAAAGGGCCAGTAAATATCTTTAACAAAATTAGAGAGGAAAACTTCCCTAACATAAAGAAAGAGATGTCCATGAACATAGAAGAAGCCTACAGAACTCCAAATAGACTAGACCAGAAAAGAAATACCTCGCATCACCTAATAGATAAAACATCAAATGCACAAAGCAAAGAAAAAATACTAAAAGCAGTAAGGGAAAAAGGTCAAGTAACATATAAAGGCAGACCTATAAGAATTATACAAGACTTCTCACCAGAGACTATAAAAGCCAGTAGAGCCTGGACTGATATCATACAGACCCTAAGAGAACACAAATGCCAACCCAGACTACTATACTCAGCAAAACTCTCAATCACTATAGATGGAGAAACCAAGATATTCCATGACAAAACCAAATTTACACAATATCTTCCCTCAAATCTAGCACTTCAAAGACAATTCATGGAAAACAACAACTTAAGGAGGGAAACTACAATCTTGAAAAAGCAAGGAAGTAATCTTCCAACAACCTCAAAAGAAGATAGCTACACAAACATAATTCCACCTCTAATAACAAAAATAACAGGAAGCCACAATCATTTTCCTTAATATCTCTTAACATCAATGGACTCAATTTTCCAATAAAAAGACATAGACTATCAGACTGAATACATAAACAGCACCAAGAATTTTGCTGCATACAGGAAACACTCCTCAGTGACAAACACAGACACTGCCTCAGAGTAAAAGGAGGGAAAACAATTTTCCAAACAAATGGTCACAAGAAACAAGCTGAAGTAGCCATTGTAATATCAAATAAAATTGACTTTCAACCAAAAGCAATCAAAAAAGATAAGAAGGACACTTCCATCATACTCATCAAAGGAAAAATCTACCAAGATGAACTCTCAATTCTAAACATATATGCTCCAAATACAAGTGCACCCACATACATAAAAGAAACTTTACTAAAACTCAAAGCTCACATTTTACCTCACACAGTAATAGTGGGAGATTTAAGCACCCCACTCTCAGCAGTAGACAGATCATGGAAATGGAAAGTTAGCAGAGATACAATGAAATTAACAGAAGTTAGGGACTAAATGGATTTAACAGATATCTATAGAAGATTTCATCCTAAAACAAAAGAATATACCTTTTTCTCAGCACCTCATGGTACCTTCTCCAAAATAGACCATATAATTGGTCACAAAACAGGCCTCTACAGATACAAAAAGGTTGAAATAATCCCTTGCATCTTATCAGATCACCACAAACTAAGGCTGCTATTTAACAATGACAAAAACAATAGAAATCCCACATACACATGGAAACTGAACAAGGCTCTACTCAATGATGACTTGGTCAAGAAAGAAATAAAGAAAAAAATTAAAGACATTTTAGAATTTAATGAAAATTAGGGCATATCAAACCAAAACTTGTGGGACTAGATGAAAGCAGTGCTAAGAGGAAAACTCATAGCTCTAACTGCCTACAAAAATAAACTGGAAAGAGAATACACTAACAACTTGACAGCACACCTGAAAGCTCTAGAACAAAAAGAAGCAAATACATCCAAGAGGAATAGGTGTCAGGAAATAAATTCAGGGCTGAAATCAACCAAGCAGAATCAGAAAGAAGTATAAAAATATCAACAAAACTGGGAGCTGGTTCTTTGAGTGAATCAACAAGATAGATAATCCCTTAGCCAGACTAACCAGAGGTCAGAGACAATATCCAAATTAATAAAATCAGAACTAAAAAAGGAAACATAACAATGGAAAGTGAGGAAACTCAATAAATCATCAGATCCTACTACAAAGGCCTATACTCAACAAAACTGGAAAATCTGGGTGAATTGTACAATTTTCTAGACAGGTAGTAGGTACCAAAGTTAAATCAGGAACAAATAAATCATCTAAACAGTCGCATAACCCCTAAAGAAATAACAGCAGTCCTTAAAAGTCTTCCCACTAAGAAAAGCCCAGGACCTGATGATTTTAGTGCAGAATTCTATCAGACCTTCAAGGAAGACCTAATACCAATTCTCTTCAAACTATTCAACAAAATAGAGACAGAAGGAACACTACCCAATTCCTTCTGTGAAGTTACAATCATGCTCTTACCTAAACCTCACAAAGATCCAACGAAGAAAGAAAACTTCAGATCAATCTCACTTATGAATATAGATGCAAAAATACTCAATAAAATTCTGGCATACTGAATCTAAGAACACATCAAAACAATCATCCATCATGATCAAGTAGGTTTTATCCCAGGAATGCAGGGATGGTTCAATATTCGGAAATCCATCAATGCAACCCATTATATAAACAAACTCAAAGGAAAAAAACACATGATCATCTCTCTAGATGCTGAGAAAGCATTTGACAAAATTCAGCATCCCTTCATGGTAAAAGTCTTGGAAAGTTCAGGAATTCAAGGTGCACACCTAAACTTAGTAAAAGCAATTTACAGCAAACCAGTAGCCAACTTCAAGCTAAATGGAGAGAAACTTGAAACAATTCGACTAAGCTCAGGGACTAGACAAGGCTGCCCACTCTCAACCTACCTATTCAATATAGTACTAGAAGCACTAGCCAGAGCGATTAGACAACAAGAAGAAGTCAAAGGGATAACAATAGGAAAGGAAGAAGTCAAAATATCACTATTTGCAGATGATATGATAATATACTTAAGTGACCATAAAACTTCCATCAGAGAACTCCTAAACATGATAACTTCAGAAAAGTGGCTAGATATAAAATCAACTCAATAAATCAGTAGCCTTCCTCTATTCTAAGGATAAAGAGGCTGAGAAATAAATTAGGGAAATGACACCTTACCCAATAAGCACAAATAATATAAAATATCTTTATAGGAATCTAATCAAGCAAGTGAAAGGTCTGTATGACAAGAACTTCATGTCTTTGAAGAAAGAAATTAAAGAAGATCTCAGAAAATGGAAAGATCTCCCATGCTCGTGGATTGGCAAGATAAATATAGTAAAAATGGTCATCTTGCAAAAAGCAATCTGTAGATTGCAGTTCCCATCCAAATTCAAAATCAATTCTTCATAGAGATAGAAAGAGCAATTTGCAAATTCATTTGGAATAACAAAAAACTCAGGATAGCGAAAACTATTCTCAGCAATAAAAGAACTGGGGGAATCACCATCCCTGGCCTGAAACTGTACTACATAGCAATAGTAATAAAAATGGCATGATATTGGTGCAGAGACAGGCAAGAAGATCAATGGAATAGAATTGAAGATCCAGAAATGAACCCACACACCTATGGTCACCTGATCTTTGACAAAGGTGCTAAAATTATCCAGTGGAAGAAGGACAGCATTTTCAGCAAATGGTGCTGGTTCAACTGGAGGTCAGCATGTAAAAGAATGCAAATTGATCCATTCTTATCTCCTTGCACAAAGCTCAAGTCCAAGTGGATAAAGGACCTTCACATAAAACCAGATACCCTGAAACTAATATAAGAGAACACGGGGAAGTCCCTCGAATACCTAGGCATAGGAGAAAAGTTCCTGGACAGAACAGCAATGGCTTATGCTCAAAGAACAAGAATCGACAAATGGGACCTCTTAAAGTTGCAAAGCTTCTGTAAGGCAAAGAACACTGTCAATAGGACAAAACGGCAACCAACGGATTGGGAAAAGATCCTTACCAATCCTACATCCGATAGAGGGCTAATATCCAAAGCATACAACGAACTCAAGAAATTAGGGTCCTTTGGGCTAGGGCAGACACAGAGTCAGTCTGCTCCTGTCCTGTGGAGATGCTGAATCCTGAGTCATCCTAGAAGAGGTACTGCACTCAGAGCAGCCTGTAAGAACTCCATCTCACTCCCTAAGCCCCAGAGATACATCTGGGAGCCAGGGACATTCAGGCCACAGAAGCTACCCAAACCCCGCCCCTCCAGAATTCCACTTCCCTTCCGCCCCTGCCTGATCCTCTGGGCTTGGGCTGACACAGAGTCAGTCTGCTCCTGTCCTGTGGAGATACTGAATCCTAAGTCATCCTAGAGGAGCCACCGCACTCAGAGCAGCTGAGGAGCCACTGTACTCAGAGCAGAAGGATTTCCAGATCCAAGAGGTAGCCTGAGTCCCAGGAGTTTTTCCACCCAGGAGAATAGGAGCATAAGACCACAGAGATATCTGGACTCTGAGGAGCTCTGGAACAAGCAAGATAACTGGAAATACAGACTCCAGTCTTACACAGTGAGGGCAGGCAACACTAGATTTAACCAGATGGCAAAAGGCAAGCGCAAGAACATAAGCAACAGAAACAAAAGTTTCTTGGCATCTTCAGTACCCAGTTCTCCCAATATAGCAAGCCCTGGACACCCCATCACACCTGAAAAGCAGGATTCAGAATTAAAATCACTTCTCATGATGATGATAGAGGATTATAAGAAGGAATTAAGTAACTCCCTTAAAGAAATACAAGAGAGTACTAGTAAACAGGTAGAAGCCTTTAAAGAGGAATCACAGAAATCCCTTAAAGAAATGCAAGAAAACTCAAAGAAGGAATTAAACAAAAACATTTAGGATCAGAGAATGGAAATAGAAACAATAAAGAAAGCTCAAAGGGAGACAACCATGGAGATAGAAAACCAAAGAAAGAGATCAGGAGTCATAGATGCAAGTATCACCAACCAAATACAAGAGATAGAAGAGAGAGTCTCAAATGCAGAAGATACAGTGAAAAAAATTGACACAGTTGTCAAAGAAAATGCAAAATGCAAAAAACTCCTAACCAAAAACATCCAGGAAATCCAGGACACAATAAGAAGACCAAACCTAAGGATAATAGGTATAGATGAGAATGAAGATTCCCAACTTATAGAGCCAGTAAATATCTTCAACAAAATTATTGAGGAAAACTTCCCTAACCTAAAGAACAAGATGCCCATAAACATACAAGAAGCCTACAGAACACCAAATAGACTAGACCAGAAAAGAAATACCTCCCATCACATAATAATCAAAATATCAGATGCACAAAACAAAGAAAAAATACTAAAAGCCATAAGGGAAAAAGGTCAAGTAACATACAAAGGCAGACCTATAAGAATTACACTAGACTTCTCACCAGAGACTATAAAAGCCAGAAGAGCCTGGACTGACATCATACAGACCCTAAGAGAACACAATTGCCAGCCTAGATTACTATACCCTGCAAAACTCTCAATCACTATAGATGGTGAAACCAAGATAATCCATGAGAAAACCAAATTTGCACAATATCTTCACACAAACCCAGCACTCCAAAGGATAACTGATGGAAAATGCCAACACAAGGAGGGACACTAAAACCTAGAAAAAGCAACAACCCCAACAACCCCAAAAGAAGATAACTATACAAATATAATTCTAACTCTAATAAAAAAATAACAGGAAGCCACAATCATTTTTCCTTAATATCTCTTAACATCAATGGTCTCAATTCCCCAATAAAAAGACACAGACCATCAGACTGGATACAAAAACAAGACCCAGAATGATACTGCATACAGGAAACACACCTCAGTGACAAAGACAGACACTACCTCAGAATAAAAGGGTGGAAAACAATTTTCCAAGACAATGGTCCCAAGAAACAAGCTGGAGTAGCCATTCTAATATCAAATAGAATCAACTTTCATCCAAAATTAATCAAGAAAGATAAGGAAGAACACTTCATACTAATCAAAGGAAAAATCTACCAAGGTGAACTCTCAATTCAGAACATCTATGCTCCAAATGTAAGGGCACCTACATACATAAAAGAAGCTTTACTAAAGCTCAAAACACATATTACACCTCACACAATAATAGTGGGGGATTTCAACACCCCACTCTCAGCAATGGACAGATCATGGAAACAGAAACTAAACCGAGACACTTTGACATTAACAGAAGTTATGAACAAATGGACTTAACAGACATCTATAGAACATTTCATCCTAAAATAAAAGAATATACCTTTTTCTCAGCACCTCAAGGTACCTTCTCCAAAATAGGCCGTATAATTTGTCACAAAACAACCCTCTATAGATACAAAAAGATTGAAATAATCCCTTGCATCTTATCAGATCAGCAAGGACTAAGACTGGTCTTTAATAATGACAAAACCAATGGAAAACCCACGTGCACATGGAAACTGAACAACTCTCTACTCAATGATGACTTGGTCAAGGAAGAAATAAAGACAGAAATAAAAGACTTTTTAGAATTCAATGAAAATGAGGACACATCATACAAAAACTTATTGGACTCCATGAAGGCAGTGCTAAGTGGAAAACTCATAGCTCTAAGTGCCTACAAAAAGAAACTGGAAAGAGCACACACTAACAACTTGACTGCACAACTAAAACCTCTAGAACAAAAAGGAGCAAATACACCCAGGAGGAGTAGAAGGCAGGAAATAATCAAACACAGGGCTGAAATCAACCATATAGAAACAGAAAGAACAACACAAAATATCAATAAAACCTGGAGCTGGTTCTTTGAGAAAATCAACCAGATAGATAAACCATTAGCCAGATTAACCAGAGGGCACACAGTCAATATCCAAATTAATAAAATTAGAACTGAAAAGGGAGACATAACAACAGAAACTGAAGAAATTCAAAAAATCATCAGATCCCACTACAAAGGGCTGTACTCAACAAAACTGGAAAACATGGATGAAATGGACAACATCCTAGACAGATACCAGGTACCAAAGTTAAACCAGGAGCAGATAAACCATCTAAATGGTCCCATAACCCATAAGGAAATAGCAGTAGTCTTTAAAAGTCTCCCCACTAAAAAAAGCCCAGGACCAGATGGTTTTAGTGCTGAATTCTATCAGACCTTCAAGGAAGACCTAATACCAATTCTCTTCAAACTATTCCACAAAATAGAAACAGAAGGAACACTACCCAATTCGTTCTATGAAGCTACAATTACACTCATACCGAAACCCCACAAGGACCTGACAAAGAAAGAGAAGTTCAGACCAATCTCCCTTATGAACATTGATGCAAAAATACTCAATAAAATTCTAGTGACCCGAATCCAAGAGCACATCAAAACAATCATCCATCATGATCAAGTAGGTTTTATCCCAGGAATGCAGGGATGGTTCAATATTCAGAAATCCATCAATGTAATCCACTATATAAACAAACTTAAAGAAAAAACCACATGATCATTCTACTAGATGCTGAGAAAGCATTTGACAAAATTCAGCATCCCTTCATGGTAAAAGTCTTGGAAAGATCAGGAATTCAAGGCCCATACATAAACATAGTAAAAGCAATTTACAGCAAACCAGTAGCCAACATCAAACTAAATGGAGAGAAACTTGAAGCAATCCCATTAAGATCAGGGACTAGACAAGGCTACCCATTCTCCCCATATCTCTTCAATATAGTACTGGAAGTCCTAGCCAGAGCAATTAGACAACAAAAAGAAGTCAAAGGGATAGAAATAGGAAAGGAAGAAGTCAAAATATCACTATTTGCAGATGATATGATAGTATACTTAAGTGACCCCAAGACTTCCACGAGAGAACTCCTAAACCTGATAAACAACTTCAGCAAAATGGCTGGTTATTAAATCAACTCAAACAAATCAGTAGCCTTCCTCTACATGAAAGATAAACAGACTGAAAAAGAAATTAGGGAAATGACACCCTTCACAATAGTCGCAAATAATATAAAATATCTTTATATGAATCTAACCAAGCAAGTGAAAGACCTGTATGACAACAACTTCAAGTCCCTGAAGAAAGAAATCATAGAAGATCTCAGAAGATGGAAAGATCTCCCATGCTCATGGATTGGCAGGATTAACATAATAAAAATGGCAATCTTGCCAAAAGCAATCTACAGATTTATAGGAAATCCCATTAAAATCTCAACTCAATTCTTCACAGAGTTAGAAAAGGAAATTCTCAAATTCATATGGAATAACAAAAAACCCAGGATAGCGAAAACTATTCTCAACAATAAAAGAACTTCTGGAGGAATCACAATCCCTGACCTCAAGCTGTACTACAGAGCAATAGTGATAAAAACTACCTGGTATTGGTACAGAGACAGGCAGGAAGATCAATGGAATCGAATTGAAGAGCCAGAAATGAACCCACACTCCTATGGTCACTTGATCTTTGACAAAGGAGCTAAAACTGTCCAGTGGAAAAAGGACAGCATTTTCATCAAATGGTGCTGGTTCAACTGGAGGACAACATGTAGAAGAATGAAAATTAATCCATTCTTATCTCCTTGTACACAGCTCAAGTCTAAGTGGATAAAGGACCTCCACATAAAACCAGATACATTGAAACTAATAGAAGAGAAGGTGGGGAAGAACCTCGAAATCTGGGGCACAGGGGAAAAGTTCCTGAACAGAACTCCAATGGCTTATGTTCTAAGATCAAGAATTGACAAATGGGACTTCATAAAATTGCAAAGTTTCTGTAAGGCAAAGGACACTGTCAATAGGACAAAACGACAACCAACAAATTGGGAAAAGATCTTTACCAATCCTTCATCAGATAGAGGGCTAATATCCAATATACACAAAGAACTCAAGAAATTAGATTCCAGACGACCAAATTACCCTATTAAAAAATGCGGTATAGAACTTAACAAAGAATTTTCAATGGAAGAAACTCGAATGGCCAAGAAGCACCTAAAAAAATGTTCAGTATCCTTAGTTGTCAGGGAAATGCAAATCAAAACAACCCTGAGATTCCATCTCACACCAGTCAGAATGGCTAAGATTAAAAACTCAGGTGATAGTAGATGCTGGCGAGGGTGTAGAGAAAGAGGAACACTCCTCCATTGTTGGTGGGACTCCAAGATGGTGCAAACACTTTGGAAATCCGTCTGGCGGTTCCTCAGAAAATTGGACATAGCATTACCTCAGGATCCAGCTATACCACTCCTAGGCATATACTCAGAAGATGATCGAACATATGACAAGGACATATGCTCAACTATGTTCATAGCAGACTTATGTATAATAGCCAGGAGCTGAGAAGAACCTAGATGTCCTTCAACTGAGGAATGGATTCAAAAAATGTGGTATATTTACACAATGGAGTATTACTCAGCTATTAAAAACAATGAATTTGAGAGGTTCCTAGGTAAATGGATGGAACTAGAAATTATCATCCTGAGTGAGGTAAGCCAATCACAAAAGAACACACATGGTATTCACTCACTGATTATTAGATATTAGCCCAGAACCTTGAAATGTCCAAGATGCAACTCACAGGCCACATGAAGCTCATAATGAAGGAAGACCAAGTGGGGGTGATTCGGTCCTGCTTAGAAGGAACAACAAAATACTCAAGGGAGCAAATATGTAGACAAAGTGAGGGACAGAAACTGAAGGAAGGCCCATCTGAAGACCATTCCTCCTGAGTATCCATCCCATGTGCAGTCACCAAAGGTAAATGCTGATGTGGAAGTCAGGAAGTGCATGCTGATAAGAGCCTGATATGGATATCTCCTCAGAGGTCTTCAAGAGTCTGACATATTCAGAGGCAGATGCTCACAACTAGCCATTGAACTGACAATGGGGTTCTCAATGGGGGAGTTAGAGTGAAGACTGAAGGAGCTGAAAGGATTTGTGGCACCATGAGGAGAGCAACAATACCAACCAACCACAGCTCCCAGGATCTAAACCACCAGCCTGGGAGCACTTAGGGAGGGATCCAGGGCTTCAGCTGAATAAGTATGAGTGGAGGGCCCTGCTGGGCATAGGTGGAAGAAGGGAACCTTGACCTCATGAAGGCTGGACGCCCCAGGGGGTGGGAATTTTGAGGGTGGGGAGGTGGGAGTGGGGGGTATATAAAGGTTACATCCACAGAGAAGAAGGAGGAGGGGTGAGGGGATGGGGGTTCCTGGTTGGGTGGGGGATGGGGTAAGGCGACAACATATGAAATGTAAATAAAACATCCAATAAAAAAATTTAAAAAAAAAGAAATTAGGCTCCAGACAACCAAATTACCCCATTTAAAAACGGTTTACAGAGCTAAACAATGAATTCTCAACTGAGGAAACTCGAATGTCCGAGAAGCAGCTAAAGAAATGTTCAATATCTTTAGTCATCAGGGAAATGCAAATCAAAACAACCCTGAGATTCCACCTCACACCAGTCAGAATGGCCAAGCTCAAAAACTCAGGTGATAGCAGATGCTCCTGAGGATGTGGAGAAAGAGGAACACTCTTCCACTGTTGGTGGTATTGCAAGATGGACCAACCACTCTGGATTTCAGTCTGGCGGTTCCTCAGAAAATTGGACATAGTGTTACCTGAGGACCCAGCTATGCCACTCCTGGGTATATACCCAGAAGATGCTCCAACATATAACAAGGACATAGGTTCCACTATGTTCATGGAAGCCTTATTTATAATAGCCAGATGCTGGAAAGAACCCAGATGTCCTTCAACAGAGGAAAGGATGCAAAAAAATGTGATACATTTACACAATGGAGTATTCTTCAGCTATTAAAAACAATGAATTCGAGAAATTCTTAGGTAAATGGATGGAACTAGAAAATATCATCCTGAGAGAGGTAACCCAATCACAAAAGAACACACATGGTATTCACTCACTGATAATTGGATATTAGCCCAGAAGCTTGAAATATCCAACAGTCAACTCCCAGACCACATGAAGCTCATGAAGAAGGAAGACCAAAGTGTGGGTGCTTCGGTCTTTCTTAGAAGGAGTAACAAAGTACTCAAGGGAGAAAATATGGAGACAAAGTGGTCGACAAAATTTACAGGAGGGGCTGTCTGGAGACCATTCCACCTGATTATCCATCCCATGTGCACTCACCAAAAGTAGATGCTGATGTGGATATCAGGAAGTGCATGCTGACAGAAGCCTCATATCACTGTCAAATTAGAGATCTGCAAGAGTCTGACATATTCAGAGGTGAATGCTCAAAGCTAACCATTGAGCTGATCAAGGGGTTCCCAATGGAGGAGTTAGAGAGAAGACTGAAGGAGCTGAAAGGGTTTGAGGCCCCATGAGGAGAGCAACAATACCAACCAACCAGAGCTTCCAAGGTCTAAACCACCAGCCTGGGAGCACATAGGGAGGGACCCATGCCTCCACCTAAATATATAGGAGAGGATGTCCTTTTAGGGCCTAGGTGGGAGATGAGACCCTCGGTAGCATGAAGGCTGGATGATGAGTATGGGAAAATTTGAGGTAGGGGAGGTGGGAGTGGGGGGTACGTGGGGGCAAATCCTCATAGAAGCAGGAGGTGGGGGGATGGGATAGGGGGTTCTTGTGTGTGTCAGGAGGGGGGGATGTGCTAAAGGGATAACATCTGAAATGTAAATAAAATCTCCAATAAAAAAATGAAAAAAAAAGAAGAATGAGAACATGGAGTCCCCATCCATTCACTAATACAGGCTTCCACTACCATGACTGCACTGTATCCTATGAATTTGTTGCCCAAGGGGGTTCCACAGAAATTCCTATCCCACTCATTATGTTACAAGGTAATGAATGGTTTGCTATCTGCAAACTGACCAAATGGTCCCATTGCTGAGGAAAACACCCCTACAGTCACTGAACATTAAGAAGTAGAACTGGTGCATATCTGGAGCCTTCATCCCTACACTGTAGTGTCATTGTTGAGAGAAAGTTAATCTGCATGTTTCCAAATGAGAAATGTAAGCACTAACGAAGTCAGAAAGTATTTGTCTTGAAATCAGTTTGTCCTGTCTGCAAGATATGCTAGAGTAATATTGAATAGCCAGCCAATGTTTGATTTGACTTCAGTTCCACTACACAAGACACAATCTCTACCTAACACTGCTAGTATGATCAAGAAATAGGATGCCCTAGAAAACAAGGGTAAAACTAACCACTACTTGTTCTACAAAAAAAAAGTGACTTTTAATGATATTCTGCTATTTTCATAGAATAGGGCATTATCCAGTAATCATCAGAAAAGGCTCTTCCTGAATCACATGGGAGCAGATACTTATAACCACAGCCAGACGTTACATAGAAAAAGAGTCCCTGGGACACACATGCATAAAAGGGCTGTATCCATTAAATAGCTTCCTTCACAGAGCTCAGAACTCAACAGAAGGGGAGTCAGAAAGAATGCAAGAACAAGAGAAGGTGGTAGAAACTAGAAAAGATCCTCTGATCAACTGAGCAAGGCTCATATGAAATCACAGAGAGTAAAACAGTAAGCATGGTGCAAGCACAGATCTGCACTAGGTCTTCTATGTATACATGATTTGGAAGGGAGGGGAGGTGATAAAGAACTGGAAGTAGAGGGAGGGTGAATTGTAATCAGGATTACATTTTGTATTAGATAGGAATCTATTTTGAATAAAAAAAATATTTTGAAATCATGAGTAAACCCTTTATCATTTATCATTTCTCAGATGGCATTTATATACTTCCTTGTGATATCAATACAAAATTTTTCCTAATATAGTCCAGAAATATCTTATTTCTTCCGTAGTTTCATCTATATTTTTTCAGTGTCTTTCTCAGTTGCCATACTTTTCTTGGATATAGAACTTCTTTCATAGCAGATCTTAGAAGCCTCTGTAACTACTTGATATATGGATTGTACCAAAGAGATGTTGTTTGGAAGGACAAAATATCACTTTGGTGTTGTATAAAGGTTTCAGTAAAGGAGAGAGAGTTGGATCATTACTAACCATAAGCAAAATCTTGAAAGGCAGATTAATATACATAAGGTACTTTTTCACAAGTATAGATGAATTGGCTTTCCTAGGATTCTTTTTGCTTCTGCAATGAGTTGGCAGTTTGTTTACCTATGTGCTTGAGTGTTCAAGGGTCTGCCTTGTGTCAGATCATAAAGCATTTCAACTTGTGTCCCAAATACTACCATCTAGCAGAACTTTTAACCTGCCTTCAAACACATCAGAATATCAAACAGAGTTGCCTTCCTTATAGAAGAAAGTCATTGCAGGCATCCATTTCTAGAACTATAAGGTTTTATTTGTATTGGAGATGTGTTTTGGCACAACAATATCCTATACTATCAGTTTATCTACACTTTCCAAAAATTCCTCAGATTCCTTCATATCACTACTTACAGTCACCACTTATTCTCACACATTAGAGTGAATATAAACTCTAGAATCTGCAGCCCATTAAGGTCTTCCAGTAAATATAGTATAATAAATAAATCTAGGTATTTTTTTAATATCACAGACAGCCTGCTTTGTTCTGATCATCACAGTGCTGAAAGTCATGAATATTTTGTGTGTCTGTCAGTTCTCTGTTCTCCCATAAATGTCTTTACAAACTTATCTGATATACTTCCTTCTCAAACTGTTAAGTCTCATGGATTCTATAAAAGATAACCTTTAACAGCATCTGTCACTTAATTCTTCATCAAGTTTATAATTATGATTTTGACAAGCCTGACTGGCAACTGCTAACTATATGATTTTCCACCTTTGAAGTCCTTAATGTCTTTTAATTTTGTTTCCACACCAATCACTTGATGTGGTATCTTACTGACACCATTAACAGTTAATTTTTCATGCTTAATGATTATCATGAATCTAGAAATATGAGACTAAGTCAAACTTATAAGAAAATGATAAGCATATGAAGCTGTTGACCATTGTCATGCATGTGTTCTACGGTGCTGATATAGCATTGAACATATGGTGGTACCTTTATTAATTTTCATTTGCCTAATTTATCATAAGATGGTTCATTTGGCACAAACTTTAAACATACATCCTTTTATGGCTTGGTATATAACACATCCTGGCTTAATTTATTTTTTGAGGTATGTACTATCTAAGTGAAGTACATGTGAAGAATTGGATAAAAGTAGTTAAATTGTTTACTAACATGAGTGTTTTTTTTTAATTCTAGTTTAAAAATGGGTCTTGGTGGTGGTGGCACACACCCTTAATCCAAGAACTCAGGAGTGAGAGGCAGGTAGATATCTGAGTTTGAGGATAGCCTAGTCTACAGAGTGAGTTCAAGGACAGCCAGTGCTATACAGAAAAACCCTCTCTTAAAAACAACAACAACAAAAAATGGTAAGGAGCTAAAGAGATGGCTCACTAGTTAAGAGCACATGTTGTTTTTGCAAAGCTAGGGTTTGTTTTCCAATATTCATATAGAATAGTTCATAACCATATGTAACACCAGTTTCAGGGTATCTAATACCCTCTTCTAGCTGCCAAGGGCTTCAGCCACTCATATGGTACACATAAATACATGCATGTACATATACATATAAAAAATAAAATAAGTCTTTAAAAATTTGGTGAGAATTTTGTGGAATTAGTTTGCTATAGAATATACCAGAAGAGTCTTAAAGTTTTCATTTATTCAGTAAGAACAAATTAAGATAAAATTGCTGTTAGTATTTAGAATAATATTTTGTTTTTAAATTTTTTATTTAATCTTTTTTTTTATACTCCATATTTTATCCCATTCCTGGTCCATCCTCTGACTGTTCCACATTCCATACCTCTTCCCACCCCAGCCCCCGCCTCCAAGAGGATGTCCCCCCTCCCCCGGCCCAACAAAACATTCCTACTCCCTGGAGCCTCCAGTCTCTTGAGGGTTAGGTGCATCTTCTCTAACTGAACCCAGACCTGGCAGTCCTCTGCTATATATGTGTTGGGGCCCTCAAATCAGCTTCCTGGTTGGTGATGTAGCATCTGAGAGATCTTGGGGATCAAGGTTAATTGAGAGTGCTGGTCCTCCTACAAGGTTGCCCTCCTTCTCAGCTTAGAATAATATTTCTTAAAATTTCCTTTTACACTGAATTTTCAACTAGATCCCCCATAGTTCTTTTATGAGAATACATGGCATCTATTTACATGAAAATTCCTGTCCTTCACCACAGTACAAAGTTGAAGAAACTGTAACCAGCCTAGGCAACTATCCCTGTGCTCTACCAATCCCAAAAGGAAAGAAGTAAGAGGTAGAGATTATTTCCTCCCTTCCCACTCCATTGATTTACTCACTTAAATATCAGAAAGAAAGTGTATGTATGTAATGTACAAAGATCATCTTCATGAGACACAGAACCTCTAAAGGAAAATGAAAGAATAAATTTTATGAAGCAGAAGAATTATAACCAACATGTCAGGTGAATGGGAAATCCTTGCAAAATTAAAATGACTCCTAAAGAAAGTGAAGAAAAAATAATTTGGGCAAGGGTTGGGCTTATTTACAGATAGTTATAAATACTATAGAAAACCTAAATTAAGAGCAGGAAAGTACTATTGATTTTCTTTCACAGACAAGTGGTTTATGCAACAGTTTATTCACCTGGTCTAAGACTGTCTGTAGTCATTCTTTTGTAGTTTATGTAGATACAGGGTCTAAATTTATATATTGTTTACTAACTCTTATGGAAAAAAAAACTCTTCTTAATTTACATATGCTAATAGTCACATAGTTGAAGTGAGACCATATGCTGAGGAAACAGATTTATGATAACAGTTCCCAGACTATAAAGTGATTGGATTTATAGAATTGTGGATCAATACCCACAGAATGGATATTTTTGAGAAAGAAGGTGATATGGAGGTATATTTTACTGTTTCCTCATGTATAAATATTGTAAAATTGCCCTGGTTATTTTTTCTTCAACTGTAAAAATATCTTTTATTTGCCTCAGTCTGCTAAGCTAGGCCTGGTCCTAGAATCTTCTAGTGCTAAGAAAATATTAAGGCCTAGATGGACTGTTAAGGGCTAGGTAAAATGGTAAGGCCTAGGTAACTGTTACCAGTCTATCCTGCCATTTTGTACTGTTACTAATATAATAAGGACACTTTCCCATATGTTGCTTATACTATTACTAGAAATCTTTCTCATTCTCAAGTTGATTATATATTCTATTATGTTGTGTGCCCTTGAAATTTAATCACAAAAGAATTCAGTAGAAGTGCTTTGTATAGTTACCCACAATAAACTTAGACCCAAACTAACCACTCAGCAGCACTTTCTGCATCTGTGTATAAGCTATTATGGTATTTGATTTTATAATCTTCCCCTGGTATAGACTGCAAGGTAAGAGAAACACCCCTATCTATTTATAAAAGGACTTCCATTTGGAATAGTGGTCAAGCAATGTTTAAGTTCCAAAGATGTCCCTGGGAACTGACATCCTACTTGGCAGAAAGAGATATGTATGTGGATAACTGCCATCTTGGTTGGCAAGTTAAGACATAAATGTTAGACTAGTCCTATCCTCCTTAACAAGTTCAGACATGAATGTTAAGCAACATAAGACCCCTACCAAAGTTGAATGCCTCAGCCAATGGGAACAGGATAAATGTTCAACAAAAAATAATTCTAAGGAAATCAGCTATTCCTAAATCCTGACTGGTAAAATAACTTGGCATAGATGTTTGTAAATCTCAGGCCTAAATGTTCTTATAAATTCTTGACTCAATATCACGATTCAGCTTCTGAGCTGGATCATGAGTCTGATAAATCAGTCTTGGGTTGTGGCATTCAATAAAAGATTCCTGTTTCACTGAGATTGATATTTGAGTGGTTTCAGTAGTGATTTCCAGACCCCAACATGTAGCCTCCATACAATCTTATTGGCCTCTGAGACTTATTGCTGAATAAGCTCACTTTTTCTTGCTTTTGTAGCTCTGGCTGGCTGGCTCAACTCAGCTGTTCTGGTTCAAACTCCTTTCCAAGCTGACTCATTCAATCCAGCCGCTTTCTCTGCCTCTGACTCAATTGTTCTGCTTGGCCTGATACTAACTTTGGCAATGTGTTCTAATCTTCCGGCTGTTTCTAAATTTTTGGATCCTTTTGTCTTTACTTGCATCTAGCTTGTTCTGTCTACCCTGTCTCTGTAAAACCCTCACAGTGAAAGCGCCTCCTGTCTCCTTTCCTCCCTCTCTTAAGTAGCTTCCTTTCTCTCTCTCTCTCTCTCTCTCTCTCTCTCTCTCTCTCTCTCTCTCT
>NW_021604675.1:0-53103 GCF_004785775.1 Grammomys surdaster | reverse complement strand
TCTCTCTCTCTCTCTCTCTCTCTCTCTCTCTCTCTCTCTCTCTCTCTCTCTCTGTGTGTGTGTGTGTGTCTGTCTCTCACTCTTGCTCTTTTTATGAGAGTTGGGCAAATCACATTCTGTCAAATATTTCTCTGATTCATCACTTTGTCTGCCTCTCAATTAGACATCACTTTCAAATATATGTGTTTCCTTATACAAACTAACTTTACCTTCATTATTTCAGATAATTGATGTTGTACTAAGGGAATGTCTATATTCCATCTAGTGGGATTAAAGGTGTGTGCTAAAGCTGAGCAACACCACAAATAGAAAAAGGATTTTCCAATAAACAACACAATCTTGGGGTTCACAGTGTGATCAAATATTCGGCAACATTCAACACCTAAAAATAGCTACTTCTTGTAAACCATCTTAAATAGAAATACAAATGAAATGTGCACACACACGTATATTGCTGTGTATAATCTTTAACATAATTCCTTTGTATGCTTTAAAATAGTTCACATGTTGGTAAAGGGCATACACATTCCACAGCACATGACTGGATGTCAGAGGATATCAGTTCTTTGCTCCCACCTTGTGGATTCCAAGAACAGAACTCAGGTTATCATCTCTGCATGGTCTCAGTTGGGTCTGTTGTTTCATTAACTTCTATAGAATTGGGAAATAAGTGTGAAAATTATGTTGTTCCTATGTATTAGTTTTCTAGAAATGCAGCTACAAAATGCCACAATATATTTTCTCACAGATATAGAACTTGTAATTCTAAGATAATAGACTGTGATTACTCCTGAGGTCTCTTCTTTTGGCTTTCAGATTTTTGTCTTCCTCTGATTTTTACAAGCTTGTCATATCAACATGTATTCATGGCCTACTCACTTTTCTCATATGGAAAAGTCATTGTTAGAGGGTCTAAGTTAGTTACTCAGTATAATCCAATGATTATATTTAAAAGTTCTGCATCAAAGTATAATCATATTCAGTGTTATTTGATATGATAATTAATATTGAGTAGCAACTTGACAAGGTCTAGAATCACCAAATTGATAAGCCTGTGGGCATGCCTCTGTGGGTTTATATATTAACTGAAGTAAGAGAACTCATCTTATGGGTGACTGTCACAATTCCCTCCTTAGAGTCCTGGACTCATGAAAAGAAGAAAACAAACTGAGCACCAGAATTCATCAATCTCTACTTCCTGACTGTATGCTATGTGAGTGACCAGCTATGTCCCATTTCTGCCACTATGACCTACTTCTATGCAATTTTTTATTTGCATATATTGTATTGTTAGATCTTCTATGTAATTATGATTTCTTGTCTTGAAACTGTTCGCCAAAATATACCCTTCCTGTTAAAGATCATCTTTGATACCACAGAGTAAACTGAGGAAGGCAGTGAGTATGGAGTTGGTAATTGGAGTTGGTGCTAAGAGCAGCGGATGGGGGTCAACACTAGTAGGGCTGATGGGAGTCAGTTCAGATAGAAACCAATGGGAACTCCACTGATAGCAGCAGGTGATTTATGGGATCAGGATTGGTCATGGTGAAGGGAGCAAACCTTAATTGCCTGAAGTTGGTATGCTCTGTGACCAATAAGAAACTCTGAACAGTCTTTGGGGGCCTATGAGAAAGAAAATAAAAGAGAGAATATTCATATACTCAAACAAAAAAAGTTAGTGAATGGAGCAAGGCAGGCTCCAACAAACAAGCTCCAATAACTTCATACATACACATACATGTAAACATACACACAGACACACAGACACAGACACACATAGACACACACACATAAACACACACACACACACATATATGTATATATATATATGTATATATATACATATATATATATATGTATATATATATATACACACACACACAGATATACAGATATACAGACAGACAGACAGACCAACATAAAGTCAGAGAGACAGACAGAAACACAGACACACATTTACACATTGGGTGGATAAAGTATATTTCTAACCTGCAAGCTTTGACCATTCTACACCTATATGTATATACACATATACATATTTGGTGGATGTAGCAAACTCCAACAAGATGGCTCCAACAACTTTACTTTTTGCTTAACTCTTTTATACCCACTAAGAAAATATTGTCTATGTAAAAAAAAATTACCTCATAACCACAAGTTATACATTTCCTAAAAACAATCACCACAAAAATATGTTCAATAACAGATTAAAATCATTACACAAAAAGAAATTATGACAGGATTATTGATTATATATTCTTTTTTGAAACTTATACCTAACTGAACAATTTTCATCTAACTTTCTCCACACCAGCTCATTGTAACCCCAAAGCAATAATATTCTTGTCATAGATTAACAAGGTTCAAGCAAGCCAAGTCTATAATGGAAAGTTTTTCCCTATGCTTGACTTGCTATAATCTGTTTTTACTGAGAAACAAGTCATCTGTCTTTAAGTATTAATTTTGAAGTCATGATCAGCTAAACTGATTAATCATATGTTCTCTGTTCTCATACTCATCATAGAATTATTTACTCTGTGTAGATAATTTTCTTTTTCATGGTGAACTTCAAAAATCTGTTACCACATTCCTAGATTGCAAGATCAAGGAACAAAGGTCCAACCTAGAATGAATGTTTTCTTTAATCACTAACTTGTTCCAAGGTTATGTTTGTTGCTACCTCAATTTCGTGCTTGTAACACATAAATGCTCACTGTACTCCTTTCTTATGCAGCTCTTTCCATTCTATGAGAAAGGGGCCACATTCTATTCTTGATTCTAACTTAAATTTTCTATCAAATACCCTAAATACCCAAAGGTTTAAAATCAAACTAACTTCCTAAAACTACTTAAATCAAATTAGCAATTCCATAAAACCACTAATTCATTTAACAGCATTATGTCAAGAGTATACATCTTCACATTGATCTGCAGGAAACTTGCCCATCAGAGTAGGATATTACCCAGAAAGTAATCACACGAGGCTATAGGCAGTGAGGTTCTCCTGGTGCCCACTCAAACCAAGCCAAATAAATGAAAAAAATGGCAATGACAAGCATGAGAAGACACATCATTAGCAACAAGCAATCCTAAAATTAAGTCCATGACTTTCCAGTATATATCCCTCACAGCTGAACAAGATGGTGAGTCATCTCTATGAAGCTCACTTATCCTCTTAAGCTCTTCCTGGATGGCTACCTTCCTCTCTTAAATTACATCATGCCAGGTATTTTGTCATAGTGATAAAAAATATTTAATACATTTGAAGTTAGTGCTTTAGCATACAAATTGGAAGGGGAAATATGATCTTCAATAATATAGAAATAATATACCAATGAAAGTATCCTTGCTTTCTTAGCTTATAATGTAGTGCATAAGAAACTTAGACATCTTATGCCACAAGCCACCAGTGCCAAGAATGGGTTACAATGTTGAGTCATTGGCCAGAGGTGTCTGTCCATAGAAACTACCCAAACGTCTCAGGCTATTTTCTAAGCCATAAGTTGCTTTCTAGAACCTGATGGCCATATTACTAAAGATATCACTTACTTATGGCATCATGTATAAAGAAAACAAGCTTGTGACCATTTAGAAGCTTCACATCACACTGCTACTGGAACTCTATACTCTATACTCTGCACACTATTCAAGGTATCTGAGGGGAAATATAATCATCAATAGTAATTACCCACAAACTCTATCACCTACAACAGTGACCTGCCTAAAGATATACTGGTGTAACAGTGATACAATTGTTAAGGGATCAATCAGCCATGTTTTTATTGGATTTAAGACTCATTCCATGAAATGAAGCTCATACTTGGCATTGCCTAAGTGACCAAGGACACAAGACTAAGTAGGTCATAGATCTAAGGGGAACATCTACTTCTATTGTTCAGCAAACAGAAGATATCAATAAAATTAGTTCTAGTAAGATACTACTATACATATAGATCAGTGCATTGTTCAATATTCATCAGAGTTGCTTCTTATTTTTAGTAGATTGGAACAAATAAAAGGACACATACCTGCACAATCTATAGAGAGAGACTTTGAAGCTTTACATCTTGAATGGGACTTTATATTAAAATTTCTCCCATAAAGAATTAAAAATATATGCAGAGGAGTAGGCAGAGGGATTCTAAGAGTGAGATGTGATAGATGATTCTAAGGAAAGACTATTTTCCATGTACAGTCAATTTGATGCACATATGAATTCACACAGTCTGTGTTAGCATGTACCTGACCTGCATATGTTCAAGCCAAACAAGGAAACAGTATTTAGACCCCAATCCTACTTACAATTAGGAAACTGTTTATAGTTAATACCTGATGACAAAGGGAGACTAAGTTTTATGTGATGGATTGTCACTAGGTATGACAGTAAGACAAAAAACAAAACAAAACAAAAATCTGGGAATCTTATTTCATTAACAAGTTTTAAAAATTACAAAAAAACCCTTCATTTAAAATTCATAGAATAAATGGACAATTATATGTATTACAATCTACACTATTAAAGAAATATGTTTTTTATATATTTCCATTGTTTATATGTGCCATAATTTTAAATCCACTCATCTGGCAATGGATATTTAGAGTGTTTCATACCTTGACTATTTTGAATAGCGCTACAATGCACTGTAAGGGTAAAAATTAAAACAGCTCAGCAGAGACCACAAACAACTTGGCAAAGACCGCAGGACAGCTTGCTGAGCTTACTGAGAGTAGCCATAATAAAAATATCAAGCCCCTCTAGGGACGAGGTGACCAGAAATGTAGAAACAACCAAAGACATATCTTGACCAGTCTAAACACACCCAAGTGAGTAATGGGCCACCTGGTGTTTATCCTAGAAGGTCTGAGGCTTCATGGTCAAAAATAGTGGGCCATCCAGCCTGTCAAAATGATTGCTTACGCAAAGTGCTGACGTTTGAAATATCCAATCATATGTAATCGCGCCAAAATTTCCCACTTTTTCCTTCCCCCTTGTGCCTCCCCCTATAAAAGTTCTAAAATTCCTGGGGTCTTCATCGAAATTCTCTCCCCTGCGTGGGATGAGTTTCGATCCAAGGGCCCTTGTTAGTAAACTGCCTTTTGCCATTGCATCAAGTAAGTCTCTCGTGTCTCCTTGGGTGCGCGCTAATTGGGACTTGAGTTGGGGTCCTCTTCCTGGGTCCTTACAGCACATGAGGTTGAAGATATTTTATGTTTCACTTGATATGTGTAATGGCTATTCCTGGTTGTCAATTTGACTATATCTTGAATGAACTACAATTCTGAATTGAAAAGCATACCTATGATCCAGTTCTTGATTCTGGAAAACACAAGTTTCTGACATGGATCTTGGAGTGGAGACCTTGAGGCATAGTGGCTATGAAAAGCATAGGCCAAGGTTAAGGTAGTTCATACCTTTAATCCTAGGAGACTGAGGCAAGGAGATCTCTGAATTAAATTTAAGTCTCATCCTGTGAAATGGAACTCATCCTTGACACTGCTTAAGTACCCAAGGACACAAGACTAGATAGGTCATGGGTCTAAGGGGAACATCTACTTCTATTGTTCAGCAAAGAGAAGATATCAATAAAATTAGTTCCAGTGACATATTCTTCTACCTATAGACTAGCGCATTGTTCAGCATTCATCAGAGATGCTTCTTTTTTTAGTAGATAGGAACAAATAAAAGAATACACAACTGCCTGGGACAAAGGTCAGCCTGGGACAAAGCAAGTCCCAGATGCAGGTGTGGTGGTACACACCTTAAATCTGGGCCACACTTTCTGCTGGAGGTGTACATATTGGACGAAGGAAGATTCACTCTTTTATAACTATTTGGTCTCACATGCCAGCATATTTATAAGAACCTACTTCTACAGAAGAACAGCTCAAACAACTAACCTCATGGGACTGAACAACTACTAAATTCATTGACTTCCTAGCCACAGCAGCCCATTGTTGGATTAGTTGGACTACAGACTATAAATCATCACAATAAATTCTCTCAATATAGAGAGACATTCCATAAGTTCTGTAACTCTAGAGTACCCTTACTAATACAATATGTTAATTTCATTTCTTTTGTCTATGTAACCCATAGGAGAATTAATGGGTTTTATTTGTATTTTCAAGTATGCAAGGAAAGAAAAAGTCCAATACACATTGCTTCTTACTGTTTTGTTCTGTTTTGCCTTGTTTGGAGATAAGATCAAATTTAAATTGCTCAGTTTAGCCTTGAATTTGTAGTACTTCTGGGATTGTCTTCTAAGTAGCTGGGATTACATGTCTACCACCAAGCCTGGCTACTCAGTTTGTGTTGTAAAGATGAAGAACTGGAGTTTCATCAATCCTATTCAAAACCCAACTAGCTTCATTAAAATAATGGTCAGACGAAAGAATCTGTTAATTTAATTTTTTTTATGTTAAAAGTGCTGTAGAAGGTTAAGGATTCAATGCTTTTTTTTTTAGTCTGTATGACATTCTAGGTTTGATCCTCTGCATAGCAACTAAAAAAAAATCAACAACAAATTTTCCCTTCTGCTATATTTAATATACTAACATACCTGGGTTTCTACATGTATATGCTTGAATATTTATAGATATTTGCATGTGCTTATAAACTTGTTAATGTCTGAATGGGGATGTCTGCGTTCATGTTCTTTTGAGTATATGTGTAATAAGTATATGAGTATATGAATAATAAGTATACATAACTGGAGTGTCCATCCTGAACCTACCCTAGTGCTAGGCTCAAGTCTTTATAATCTTTAATAATAAAACTTCCTGTAAGACAGTAACAAGATTATCATAGTATAATTGTAACATTGATGAAATCCTTCATATTCAACACAAACACCATCATTACCCATTTCTGTCTTCGAGACTCCCATGAGAACATTTTGGGCTTACTAATATCTTTTCTAAGAGGCAAGTTCCCAAAGTAGCTATAAGTTATAATTTATAAGAAAAATTCTGAGTTTACTAATTAACTGTGAGAGTATTCTTTAATTTCTTCTCAGAAAGAAAGACTTATAGACTAAGCCTTAAAGAAAAAATATTCTGTGATTATAGCAATGTTCATTAGCCAAAGGAATATAAATGTTAAAAGTAGAGGTTCAAAACTGACTGAAGATTCAGGAAAAAAAAGCTTAGAAATGGAGCAGAAATGTTAGATGAGCATCCCAGTCATGAATAAGTATTAATCGTAAATTAAATGGGCTTTATCTTGACAAATAATTTTTGGATCTCTGCTCTGAAGTAGGAGCACATTAAAAAATGCTGTTTTTTTTTTTTACTAAATATGTCATATTTTTGACTCATAAAATATAATTATGTTACCTTTAGTTAAATAGGTACTTATGAAAAATAATGTACGTAAAATATGGAAATAAGAGTTTAAGAGTAGAAAAGAGGAAATCACCTCGTGGAGCATGATTAATCAGGAACTGAATTTCAGAAATCAGTCATTATATCAATTTAAAGAATGAAAGATTTCTACAGCTTAAAAAAAAAGCAATGTTTAAACTGAATATTAAGAATGACTAGAACTTCAATTTAGGAAATTGTATGAGGTTATTAATCAGCATTATATTTGTCTTGCAGGTAAAGGAAATCCTTCAACTTTTTTGGCTTATACCAATAAAAGTCTAAGTATAGACTAAGTATTATGGAAGCGGCTTCATATTGTTACAAGACACATTTGTTCCCTTGGTGTTTTTCCCTTACTGCATTGTGTGTGTGTATTTCATCATTATGTTCACTAGGTGGCTATTATGTTTCTATCCACTCTTTTTTTCCATTTATCAATTAAAAATCCAAACCAACCAACCAACCAACCACCACCAAACAACTGTAACAACAACATCAAAAAAGTGTGATTACTTGGAATTATTTTACAGAAGAATGATCTTCTCAAGGACTTGTCACATGCTGTGGTAGTTTGAAAGAAATTGGCCTCTATAGGCTCATATGGAGTGGCACTATCAGGAAATGTGGCATGGTAGGAGTAGGTGTTGTCTCTTTAGAGGAAGTGTGTCATTGGATATTTGTCTGGGGGGTTTGAGAAGCTCAAAACAGGCCTAGTGACATTCTCTCCTCCTGTTGCTTGCTTATCTGGATATAGAACGCTTTGCTCCATCTCTAGCATCATGCTTGCCTAAGCACCACCATGCTTCCCACCATGATGACAATGGACTACACCTCTAAACCTGTTAGCCAGCCCCAGTTAAGTGGTTTTTTATTATAAGAGTTGCTGTAATCATGGTGTTTCTTCACAGTCATAAAACTCTAAGCACATGACTACTTCTTGGAGAACTTAACTCTTTTTAGTTTCATCAAGAAAGGGACAGAATGGGCATAACTAGTAAACAAGGCAAACATAGAATATGAAGCAAAGCAATGGTTCATCCAGGAACCTAATTGGTTAGTCTGAATTATAAAAGAGAAAAAGCATAATATATATTTCAGGAGATAGTAATTAAAACACAGTGATTAAAATATAAGAAACAAAATATAGTGATACTAATGACTTCACATATTGTTCATCCCTGTATTGGAATGAGTAGTGTTCTCTTCAGTTTATACCCAGTATCTTAGAATGTGAATTCATTTGCTCTTTGCTGTTAAAATCAAATTAAGGAATGACTTTAGTAGTTAAGAGTGAGCTTTAGTCTAATGATTTGTACCCTAGGAAAAAGCAGAAATTAGACACATAAAAAGAAGCAAAAATACATAGGAAGCTGAGGTGAAGACATACCAAGAAAAGACAGATATGTAATGATGAGTGCAGGAACTGGCATTACAAACCTGAAAGTCAAATAAGGACAGCATTTCTTCCATTCACAAGAGTCTTTGCATAGAGACTTCAGAGGGAGCTTGTCTTTTTCTTACTTCTTCTCTTTTGTTTTTCCATCCAACATCCATAGCTGAGAAAAAGATAAACTGTTATTTTTATGACACTTATTTTGTGGTATTTATTATAGTAAGCTTAAGAAAATTGACTCAATATTTGTCTTAGAGATAACATTGCTATGATGAAACACCACAGTCAAATGCAAGTTGAGGGGAGGGTTTATTTTGCATATAGTTCCATATAACAGTTCATCATCAAAAGCAGTGAGGACACAACTCACACAAAGCCGGAATTTGGAAGCAGGAGCTTATGCAAAGGCCACGGAAGAGTGTTGTTTATTGTCTTACTTCATATGGCTTTGCCCTCTGTAGCACACACAGCATATCTTCTAAGCTCAAGTATTCTCTACTCTGCCACTGTCACTCTATTTGTTGTTCATCTCAAGGTATTGACATCTCTAAAATGCTAGAGTTCCTTGCTGACACAGACTGCAGTTTTAACAACAGCCTCTCCTAGGTACACTTCATGGTCCCAATTAATATTGCATCCTTATATTTTTACATAGTTAAGAAATTATGTATTTTTGAATGCATGTTTTTAGAGTGCTTTTCCACAGCATTAAAGCCTATCCTAAGGGTCCCTAAATTTACCATTTTGCTGAGATATTAGCCACACCTTTGCCTCCTAGACTCCTCATGTTAGCTCTGATTATCATAGAGTCATTAAAGTTAACAGGGAAGAGATTTTTTAAAGGAGAAACATAAAATATGTACATTATTATACACATAAGCCTAATGCCTATAGCATCCATCTACACTCATGGAGGCCCATGCCAGCCGGCTTTGCCCAGGGGCAGGAACCATGTGATTCTGTCCCTACCAATCTAACTTGGAGATACAATATCACATTCCTTTTTTCAAAAGAGTCATTTCCCAAGTATGCTTGAAAACAAATTCTTTTTGTGTATCAGGCTTGTTAGAGGGATCTTGGGTAAAAAAGACTAATTTAAACAAGGTCAATAACGATGGTATCTTTAGTGCTATACTTAGGAAATAGAATCCTGTGACAGTACGGAAGATAAACAGGGGAGTATAGAAACTAGTGATAAGCATAACAAAATTTAAGCAGACAGTGACTACAAAAAGATAAATGTCAAAGGAATATCCAGAGAAGGATTCAGAAGGCAAGAATATTAACAGGTTTAAGTACAGCTACAAATACATATTTTTACATCTGAGGTGTTTTTCCAAACTTTAGAGTTTTCTTAGTTTTTAAAATGTGTTTGTTTTCTGTAACTGTGATGGCTAGTGTTACTTGTCAGCTTTGCAGAATTTAGAATCACCTTGGTATAAGGCATCTAGGCATGAATGAGAGGGATTTATCTGGTTAGATAAACTAAAATAGGAAGACACAACAATTGTCACTATTCCCTGGGGTGGAATTCTGAACTGTATAAAAAGGAAAAAGTCAGCTGAGGTTAAAAAAAAAAAAAAGATAATGTATTTTTTTTCCTGATTGAAGAATGACATTCCTAAGTACTTCAAGTTCCTATTGCCTTGACTTTCCAGTATGATGAACACTGTCCTTGAACTATGAGACAGAATAAAACCTTTTGGAGGTAAATTCTTTTAGAGTATTTTAAACACAGAAACAGAAGAAATTAAGACAGTAATTATATAAAATATATCTTTATATTTTATTTTAACATAGTGTTACTTCTTATTGTACAGGTTTCATCCCTGAAAAAATATGCTGAGGCCCTGTTCCACCAGAGGCTACATAAAAAACATAATAAGTACCCTCTTAAACACCAATACTTGCTCAGTCCTTGCTCAACTACCCCAATAGCCTTCTTATCATCATCATCATCAGCAGCAGCAGCAGCAGCAGCAGCAGCAGCATATCTCAGTCCGCAACCCTGGAATAAGCCACCTGTTCTACTAGAGGTCACGCGGGTAACCAAAACACCAGATAAGGCCCCTTCCTATAGACTACCAACATTCTGTCAGTGCCTACCAAGCACATCCCCAGCTGCCTATGGTATCCTTCTAACCATATCCCATTAACAACCTTGGTGAGTCATCTGCCCTACCAGAGGCCATACTAGCCACCAGAATCCCAGGTATGCTATTTGCCCATGGATGTTCCCTAATTTCTCATTGCTTGCTCAGCCCACACCCAACTGGCCCTCTTCTTCTTGTCATGATATCTCAGCCTCCAACTCTAGTGGAGGTACCCTGCTGGACCAGACGATATGCCATCCACAAGAACTTGCTGACAACCTGCTCCCCTCAACATTATCCATTTCAGTACCCATCCAGCCTAATTCCAATTGCTCTACCCCTCTCTCTCACCATATCCTTACCACCAACTCCTACAGAGGAACCTGCAATAGACCAGAGGCCATACTGGCTAACAGAGCTATAGCCTCTAAACTCAGTAGAGAGCCCTTACTCAACCACAGGCCAGAGAGGATACCAAGGGGAAAAACACCTATCTAATAAAGACAAAGACAGAAGTCAGCATTTAGAACTATAATTACCCTGAACCCAGATGGCAAGGTGCCAGTGTAAAAATCAGGGCAAAAGGTCACCAACAGAGCCCAGTTATCCTACTACAGCAAACCCTGAATATTCCAACACAACTGAAGCACAATATAAAGACCACAAAACCAACTTTATGAAGATGATAGGGGTCCTTAAATAGGAAGTGAACCTTAAATAAGTAAAGAAATTGAGGTAAAAAATAGAGAAAATGAAGAAATCCAAGAAAAATCAACTAGGTGAAGGAAATGATTAAAAATATTCAAGACATATAAATGATAAAAGAATCAATAAATAAAACAAAAACTGAGGGAATTTTGTAAATATAAAATCTAGATAACTAAGCAGTAATTATAGAGGCAAGTATCACCAGTATAATCCAAGAGATGGAAAAGATTTCTCAGGCATAGAAGATACTATAGAAGAAAATGATACATCTGTCTATGAAATAGTTAAATATAAAATGTTACTGATATAAATCACCTAGAAAATTTGGGACATTATCAAAAAACAAAGTGCAAGGAATAGAAAAATGTAAAGTATCTCAGCTCAATGACACAAAATATTTTTTAAATGATCATTGAAGAAAATTGTCCTAATCTAAAGAATGACACATCTATAAATGACACAAAAAAACATTCAGAATACCAAATATATTGGACTAGAAAAAAAAGTTCCCTAACTACTAAACATTATCAAAACACTAAATATGTAGAACAAAGTAAGAATTTTAGGAGGTGAAAAGAAAAAATAGCAAGTAACATATAAAGGTAGACTTATTAAAATTATACCTTACTTTTTATTGGAGAGTCTGAAAGCCAAAAGCTCTTGGATAGATGTGCTGCAGATTCTAAGAGACCACAGATGATAGCCCTGACTTCTACAGCCAGCAAAATTTTCAATCACCATAGATGGTGAAAACAAGATAATCCATGATTAAAGTCAAATTTAAACAATATCTATCCATAAATTTAGCACTATAGAAGGAATTAGAAAAAAACCTTTAACCCAAGGAGGTTAACGACACCCATGAAAACATAACAAATAAAGAATTTCACATTATCAAAATCAAAAGAAAGGAAGAGTGTATGCACACACAACACAAGCGTGTGCACACTTTTGGTACCACCACTACTACTACCACAAACAAAATAACAGTAATTATCAATCATTGGTCACGGATATATCTTGATATCATTGGACTCAATTACTCAATAAAAGAAGACAGACTAACAAAATTCATGTAAAATCATGACCCATCCTTTTGCCCCATATAAGAAGCTGATCTTCAACATCAAAGGATTAGGCCAAGAAAATGCTCATAAGAAAAAAGCTGCTATAAATGTTTTAATATCTAAGAAAATAAACATCAAACCAAAATTTACCAAAAGAGAGAGGGAAGTACAATTCATACTCATCAAAGGAAAGATCCATCAAGATGATCCTTCAGTTCTTATTATCCATGCTCCAAATGCAAAGGGCATTTATGTTTGTAAAGGAAACACTACCAAAACATGTAACACCTTACCCCTCACACATTGATAGTGGGAGACTTCAATACCCCATTATCACCTGTGGACATCATCAAGGCAAAAACTAAACAGAGAAATACTGGAGCTAACAGATTTTATAAACCAAATGGACCTAACATAACAACAAAGCATTTTACCTAAAGCCATAACAATACACCTGATTTTTTAGCACCTAACAGAACATTGTTCAAACTTAACCACACATTCAGTCATAAATCAAATTCTCAATAGATATAGTAAAATTAGAAAACAGCCTTCATTTTATCAGGTCATCATGGATTAAAACTGGATTTCAACTACAACAGATACAACAGAGTGGTTCCAAAGTCACAGGAAGTTAACGACACTCTGCTGAAAGACTGATGATTTAAGACAAACATAGAAAAAGAAATTGAAGACTTTCTAGAATTCAATGAAAATGAAAGCACAACATGCCCAAACTTATAAGACACAATGAAAGCAGTGCTAAGAGGAAAGTTCATAGCATGAAGTGCCTACATAAAGAAATTGGAGACTTCCAGTTTGGGACCGAGCCTAGAGCAGGTCGCAGGCAGCAGCTCCGTACCCAACCGCAGAAAACCAAGAAAAACAGGGACTCCCAGGAGCTTGAACTCACGCAGCATCCCAGGTAAGGAAATAGCAGCACTCACCCCAAACAGGGAGCAACAGGGACCCACTGGGACCCAGGAATTCGCTCCTGGCCTGGAGCGGGCTCCATCCGGTCTGGGCCCGAGCACTCTCGGATCCCGGGAGGCAGCTCTGCACCCAATCTCGCAGACTCCAGAGGAAGCGGGGCTCGCAGGACCTCTGTGCCAAGCAGGGTCTTGGGCTAGGAGGTGGCAGTGCTTGCCCCCGAACAGGGAGTGGCTAGGACCCACTGGGACCCAGGAGTTCACTCCAGGGCCCGGAGCGTGGGTTCCTTCCGGTCTGTGCCGGAGCAGATCCCAAGAGTCAGCTCTGCACCCAATCTCACAGAACCTAGAGGGAGCGGGGCTCTCCATGGCTCAAGCTAGCTCAAGCAGTTTCTTAGGCTAGGAGGTGGCAGTGCTCGCCCCCAATCAGGGAGCAACTGGGACCCACTGGGACCCACTGGGACTCATTGGGATCCAGGAATCCGCTCCTGACCCGGAGCCCCGGCCCCTTCCGGTTTCCACCTGAGCACCGAGCACATCTTGGGCCTCATCTCTAACTCAAGCAGCAAAACCCATCCCAAACAGTTCTGACACAACCTAGATAATAGGAAAGACAGGCCCCAGTCAGAGACAGCACTGATAGCACAAAGGGGATCCAGATGGCGAAAGGCAAGCACAAGAACACAAGCACCAGCAACCCAAGGTACTTGCCATTATCAGAACCTAGTTCTCCCACATTAGAAAGTCCTGAACTCCCCATATCACCAGGAAAACAAGAACCAGATCTAAAATCATTTCTAATGATGATGCTAGAAGACTACAAGAAGGAAGTAAATAACACTATCAAAAAACTTGAGGAGAACACGGGAAAACAGGATGAAGTCCTTAAAGAAACACAAAAATCCTTTAAAGAATTACAAGAAAACACAAACAAACAGATGAAGGAATTGAACAAAACCATCCAGGACATAAAAATGGAAGTGGAAACAATAAAGAAATCACAAAGGGAGACTATCCTGGAGATAGAAAACCTAAAAAAGAAATCAGGAGTCATAGACACAAGCATCACCAACAGAATACAAGAGATAGAAGAAAGAATCTCAGGTGCAGAAGATACCTTAGAAAATATTGACACAACTATCAAAGAAAATGCAAAATGCAAAAAGTTGCTATCTCAAAATATCCAGGAAATCCAGGACGCAATGAGAAGACCAAACCTAAGGATAATAGGTATAGATGAGAGTGAAGATTCCCAACTTAAAGGGCCAGTAAATATCTTCAACAAAATTATTGAGGAAAACTTCCCTAACCTAAGGAATGAGATGCCCATAATCACACAAGAAGCCTACAGAACGCCAAACAGACTAGATCAAAAAAGAAATACCTCCCGTCACATAATAATCAAGACTCAAAATGTACAAAACAAATACAGAATTTTAAAAGCAGTAAGGGAAAAAGGCCAAATAACATATAAAGGCAAACCTATCAGAATTACACCTGACTTCTCACCAGATACTATAAAAGCCAGAAGATCCTGGACAAATATCATACAAACCCTAAGAGAACATAAATGCCAGCCCAAGCTACTTTACCCAGCAAAACTCTCAATTACCATAGACGGAGAAACTAAGATATTCCATGACAAAACTGAATTTACACAGTATCTTCCCACAAATCCAGCTTTACAAAGGATAATAGCAGGAAAGCTCCAATACAAGGAGGGCAATCATACCCCAGAAAGAGCAAGAAAATAATCCTTTTCCATCAAACCCAAAAGAAGATAACAACACAAACGATGTCTCCACTATTAGCAAAAATGACAGGAAGCAAGAACACCCTCTCCTTAATATCTCTTAACATCAATGGACTCAATTCCCCAATAAAAAGGCATAGGCTAACGGACTGGATACGCAAACAGGACCCAGCTTTTTGCTGCTTACAGGAAACCCACCTCAGTGACAAAGACAGACACTACCTTAGAGTAAAAGGTTGGAAAACAATTTTTCAAGCAAATGGCACTAAGAAACAAGTGGGAGTAGCCATTCTAATATCGAATAAAATCAACTTTCAACTTAAAACTATCAAAAAGGATAAGGAAGGGCATTTCATACTTGTCAAAGGAAAAGTCAACCAACATGAACTCTCAATTCTGAATATCTATGCGCCAAATACAAGAGCATCGAATTTCATAAAAGAAACCTTACTAAAGCTCAAAACACACATTGCACCTCACATAATAATAGTGGGAGACTTCAACACCCCACTCTCAGCAATGGATAAATCATGGAAACAGAAACTAAATAGAGATACAGTAAAACTAACAGAAGTTATGAACCAAATGGACTTAACAGATATCTATAGAACATTTCACCCTAAAGCAAAAGAATATACCTTTTTCTCAGCACCTCATGGTACCTTCTCCAAAATAGACCATATAATTGGGCACAAGACAGGCCTCAACAGATATAAGAAAATTGAAATAATTCCCTGCATCCTATCAGATCACCATGGTCTAAGGCTGGTCTTCAAAAATGACAAAGAGAATGGAAAGCCCACATTTACATGGAAACTGAACAACACCCTACACCTTGATAATCAGGTAAGGGAAGAAATAAAGAAAGAAATTAAAAACTTTTTAGAATTTAATGAAAATGATGACACATCATACCAAAATTTATGGGATACAATGAAAGCACTGCTAAGAGGAAAATTCATAGCTCTAAGTGCCTACAAAAAGAAACTGGAGGGAGCATACACTAACAGCTTGACAGAGCACCTGAAAGACCTAGAACAAAAAGAAGCTAATACACCCAAGAGGAGTAGAAGGCAGGAAATAATTAAACTCAGGGCTGAAATCAACCAAATTGAAACAAAAAGAACTATCCAAAGAATCAATAAAACCAGGAGCTGGTTCTTTGAGAAAATCAACAAGATAGATAAACCCTTAGCTAGACTAATCAGGGGGCAGAGAGACAGTATCCAAATTAATAAAATCAGAACTCAAAAGGGGGACATAACAACAGAAACTGAGGAAATTAAAAAAATCATCAGATCCTACTACAAAAGCCTATATTCAACAAAATTGGAAAATTTGGATGAAATGGACAATTTCCTAGACAAATACCAGTTGCCAATGTTAAATCAGGACCAGATAAACCATCTAAACAGTCCCATAACCCCAAAAGAAATAGAAGCAGTCATTAAAAGTCTCCCTACAAAGAAAAGCCCGGGACCAGACGGTTTTAGTGCAGAATTCTATCAGACCATCAAGGAAGACCTAATCCCAATTCTTTTCAAACTATTCCACAAAATAGAAACAGAAGGTACACTACCCAACTCATTCTTTGAAGCCACAATTACACTCATGCCTAAGCCACACAAAGACCCAACAAAGAAAGAGAACTTCAGGCCAATCTCCCTTATGAACATTGATGCAAAATTACTCAATAAAATTCTAGCGAACCGAATTCAAGAACACATCAAAACAATTATCCATCACGATCAAGTTGGCTTCATCCCAGGAATGCAGGGTTGGTTCAATATTCGGAAATCCATCAATGTAATCCATTATATAAACAAACTCAAAGAAAAAAACCACATGATCATCTCACTAGATGCTGAGAAAGCATTTGACAAAATTCACCACCCCTTCATGATAAAAGTCTTGGAAAGGTCAGGAATTCAAGGTCCATACCTAAACATAGTAAAAGCAATTTACAGCAAACCAGTAGCCAGCATTAAACTAAATGGAGAGAAACTTGAAGCAATCCCACTAAAATCAGGGACTAGGCAAGGCTGCCCACTCTCCCCCTACTTATTTAATATAGTATTGGAAGTCCTAGCCAGAGCAATTAGGCAACACAAGGAGGTCAAAGGGATACAAATTGGAAAGGAAGAAGTCAAAATCTCACTATTTGCAGATGATATGATAGTATACTTAAGTTACCCCAAAACTTCCACCAGAGAACTCCTAAACCTGATAAACAACTTTAGCAAAGTGGCTGGATATAAAATTAACTCAAGCAAATCAGTAGCCTTCCTCTACTCAAAAGATAAACTGGCTGAGAAAGAAATTATGGAAATGACACCCTTCAAAATAGTTACAGATAATATAAAATACCTTGGTGTGAACCTAACCAAGCAAGTAAAAGACCTGTATGACAAGAACTTCATTCCCCTGAAGAAAGAAATCGAAGCCGATCTCAGAAGATGGAAAGATCTCCCATGCTCATGGATTGGAAGGATTAATATAGTAAAAATGGCTATTTTGCCAAAAGCCATCTACAGATTTAATGCAATCCCCATCAAAATTCCCACTCAATTCTTCTCAGAGATAGAAAGAGCAATCTTAAAATTTATTTGGAATAACAAAAAACCCAGGATTGCAAAAACTACTCTCAGCAATAAAAGAACTTCTGGAGGAATCACCATCCCCGACTTCAAGCTGTACTACAAAGCAATAGTGATAAAAACTGCATGGTATTGGAACAGAGACAGGCAGGAGGATCAGTGGAATAGAATAGAAGACCCAGAAATGAACCCCCATACCTATGGTAACTTAATCTTTGACAAAGGGGCTAAAACCATCGAATGGAAAAAAGATAGCATTTTCAACAAATGGTGCTGGTCCAACTGGTGGTCAGCATGTAGAAAAATGAAAATTGATCCATACTTATCTCCTTGTACAAAGCTCAATTCCAAGTGGATTAAGGACCTCCACCTAAAACCAGCCACACTGAAACTAATAGAAGAGAAACTGGGAAAAAGCCTGGAATACATAGGCACAGGGAAAAAGTTCCTGAACAGAACGCCAATGGCCTGTGCTCTAAGACCAAAAATTGACAAATGGGACCTCATAAAGCTGCAAAGCTTCTGTAAAGCAAAGGACACAGTCAATAGGACAGAGCGGCAACCAACAGATTGGGAAAAGATATTCACCAACCCTACATCTGATAAAGGGCTAATATCCAAGGTATACAAAGAACTGAAGAAAATAGACTCTAGACAATCAAAGAACCCTATTAAAAAATGGAGCACAGACCTGAACAAAGAATTCTCAACTGAGGAAGCTCGAATGGTTGAGAAGCACCTAAAGAAGTGTTCAGCATCCCTAGTCATCAGGGAAATGCAAATGAAAACAACACTGAGATTCCACCTCACACCAGTCAGAATGGCTAAGATCAAAAACACAGGTGACAGTACATGTTGGCGAGGATGTGGAGAAAGAGGAACACTCCTCCACTGTTGGTGGGATTGTAAACTGGTACAACCACTATGGAAGGCAGTCTGGCGGTATCTCAGAAAATTGAACATAGCGTTATCTAGGGACCCAGCTATACCACTCCTGGGCATATACCCAAAAGAAGTTTCAACATACAACAGGGACACATGCTCCACCATGTTCATAGCAGCCTTATTTATAATAGCCAGAAGTTGGAAAGAACCCAGATGCCCTTCAACAGAAGAATGGATGCAGAAAATGTGGTACATTTATACAATGGAGTACTACTCAGCTATTAAAAACAATCAGTTCACAAAATTCCTAGGCAAATGGATGGAGCTGGAAAATATCATCTTGAGTGAGATGACCCAATCTCAAAGGAACATACATGGTATGCACTCACTGATAAGTGGATATTAGCCCAAAAGCTCACAATTTCTAAGAATCTTCATATAGACCACATAAAACTCACATAGAAGAAGGAAGACCAAAGTATGAATGCGTTGGTCCTTTTTAGAAGGAGCATCAAAAGTTTCAACCAGAACTCCCAAAGTCTAAACCACCAACCAGAGAGCACAAAGGGAGGGACTCACGCACCTGTATAGGGAATTGAGGGTGACCTTGTTAGACTCCAGTGAAAGTGGAGAGCCAAGGTCCCCAAAAGTTTGGATCCCCTACTGTGTTGGAATTCGAGAGCAGGGAGATGGGACTGGGAGGATGTTTGGAGCACACCATCACAAAAATTAGGAGGAAGGGGTAGGGGATAAGGGATTTGGGGGGAGAATGAGAAAGGAGACAACATTGAAAGGTAAATACGTATAATACCCAATAAAAACCCCACACAGATAAAGGATTTAAAAAAAAGGAAGTCTATTTATTTTAAATTAATTTCAAAAGTTTCTAGGAGATGCAAATTGGCTAAGATACTATTTTAAGCTCTCCACAAAAGAATTTAAATCTCTGTTCAATATTCTCAAGAGAGAGGTAAACCCTAACTTCCTCAACAGTTAATTGACAAAAGAGAGGTAATCTCACAAAAAGTAGAAAAAGCTATTTCTAATCGATATATCATATAGTCTGATTAATTGTCAGTGGAGCTATAAAAGTCCTTTGACAAAAGATTATTAATATAGATTTATATATCCTTAAATAAGGCCTTCATGACTCTCTGAGTGTGGAAGGAGCAACTGTTGGCGCTTCTGCCCTGATTTTACAAGAACTCTGAAAAATTGGCTTTAAAAACAAAAGAGGGGGAACGGTACCCCCTCAGAAGGAGTCCCCCTGAAATACTCTCCATCATGCCTTGTTCACTTTTCTCTCTCTAAAGCTGAAAGCTCATGGCAAATCTCTTGCTGACCATGTTGGTGACCTCGGGCACCACCAAGACCAACAAAACTTTGCCACAGATATGGGGAAGGACCCTCATACCCATAAAGGGAATGCCCCAGTCCCAGTTCCCTTATGGAGCCGAGGACTGATATGCCTGCCCAATACCACAGAAGGCACAGCTAACCGGCTACCACAAATATTAATGAAAAAAATAGATACCCTCACAAAGCCAGGCCCAATCATAAATACGATGAATAACAATTTACATCCAGGGAAGAGAAATCTCCCTGAGAATCCCCTTCTTTTTTCTTTCCAGGTAAAATTGAATCACCCGTGATGCCTGCTATTAGAAGTTCTAATCCAGATGGACCAGAAGCCAGGATCCTCGCCCTTACCCTCACCCCCTACCTTTTCCCACCTGCACAAGGTCCCCTGAAGCTTGACAACTGCAAGATCCTGCTTGGCAACTGCAGATAGACTCAAAGCAGTGTACCATATCATCTGAAGAATAGCAGGTTGCAGTCCTCCTCTCCCCCACGAATAACCAGGACCCGCCGGTCGGGTCAAGTGGCACCCAGACGTGGGGCTCGAGGCACAGACCCATCCGGATGGACCCTCATTGAGAGGATGTGCGCACGACATCAAGATTGAGCAAGACAGAGATCATCGCCCGTGACCTGTCGTCCACGGAACCAGGTTGATGCTGCCATCAAGAAGGCAGTTGAAGTTCATTACCATCAGCTGAAAATTGCAGAGGATCCAGAAGTGACTCCACAGGAGACTGACACAGCTGTCAGCTCCCCTGCCTCCCCCTACGGTCGACCCCTAGACTTCCACGCCCTCCAGAAGGGTTCCTGGTATGCCTGGCTTTGCCCTCATTTCTCTCGCTAGAGAGCTTGGCCTCTTGATCACCACAACAAAAATTGGCTTTTTCCTAAACCAAGGCCACCCTTGATATGGCCGCTAACATTGGGGAGCCTTCCTTTATGACAATATTACACCCCAAACTGACAAATGGTTGGTAACTTGAACATTTACAAGAGACTAGGATGGCTGTGAGTTAGTCCAATGACGGGATTATTGTAGGTCCACTTCCCAGGGGCCCACCCACTGCAGCCGAAAAGGAGTGCGTGGTGCTGGGAGTGGGTGCAGCCTACATGGCCTAAGACAGGGCTTTCACCCTCCTTTCACCCACATCAGAGTCCCTTGACGTTGCCCATCGTCGACAGCCTAAAGCCTTCGACCATCGATGTGACTCATCTCACATCAGTGTTTTGGGGTTGTGAACTTGTCTAAGACCCCCCATAATTAGACATCCAAATTCAAAACTCACATAGTTGGGATTGAACATAAGACGCCTTCTCTAACTAAACAGAGAAGGGGGAGATGCCAGAAGCCAGGACCCTCGCCCTTACCCTTACCCCCTACCTTTCCCCACCTGCACAATGTCCTCTGAAGCTTGGCAACTGCAAGATCCTGCTTAGCAACTGCAGATAGACTCAAAGCAGTGTACCATGTCTTCTTAAGAATAGCAGGGAGACCATAACTCAAGCAGTGTACCATATCTTCTGAAGAACTGCAGGTAGATCATAATTCAAGGCAGTGTACCATATAGACCATGACATGTTTCAAGGCACAGGCCAAGAAGATTTTGTACTTTTCCACCACCTGGACCCTCTTACCCCTTCTCCTTGTAAAATATGCTATAAAAAAAAAAGCATTTCATGTTCCAAAAAAAAAAAAGAAATTAAAAAAAAAAGAAAGAAAAAAAAAAGAAAATAAAACTTTCAAAATCTCCTAAAAAAAAAAAAAAAGAAATTGGAGAGTTCTCATATTTGCAACTTAACAGAGTACTGGAAAGATCTAAAAACAAAAAGAAACAAGCTTACTGAAGCGGCGGCATAAATGGCAGGAAATAAACTGAGTGCAGAAATCATTAAAGTAGAATAGACAGGATGTAAAACATAATTGAAACTACTAATTATTCTTTGAATAATTGTTCTTTGAATAAATAGACAAACTTGTATCCAAACTAACTAAAAGACAAAGAGGGAATTCCCAAATTTACAAAAAAAGAGGCTATAACAACAGGCAAATTAATTAGGTTGTATTTAAAACTTACGCTCCATAAATTGGAAAATCTAAAGGAAATGGATAAATTTCATGAAAGTTGCCACTTAACAGAAGCCAAATAAAGGTAAATGTGGTGCTTTGAATAGGCATGAGACGGATAGGGAATGGAACAATTAGGAGGTATGGCCTTGTTGAGTAGTTGTGACCTTACAGGAGGAAGTTTGTCACTGTTAGGTGGGCTTATAGAGGCAGAAACAACAAACATGGATGCTGTTTGGGTCTGAGCTAGATCCTCTGCATATATGTCATGATTGTTAGCTCAATGTTCTTGTGAGATTCCTAACAGGGATTTGAAGGGGGAGTGGTCTCTGGCACTTTTGCCTGTGCTTGAGACCATTTTCTTCCTACTGGATTGCCTCATCCAGCCTTGATGTGCAGTATTGTGTCTAGTCTTATTGTAACTTGTTATGCCATGTTTGGTGGATATCTGTGGGAGGCCTGTTTTTGTTCTTTCTTTCTTTCTTTCTTTCTTTCTTTCTTTCTTTCTTTCTTTCTTTCTTTCTTTCTTTCTTTCTTTCCTTCCTTCCTTCCTTCCTTCCTTCCTTCCTTCTTCCTTCCTTCCTTCCTTCCTTCCTTTCTTTCTTTCTTTCTTTCTTTCTTTCTTTCTTTCTTTCTTTCTCTCTATTTTGAGTAAAATGGATCTGGGAGGTGCGTGGGGGACTATGAGGAGTTTAGGGAGATGAAACTGCATTTGGAATGTAATTTATGAGAAGAAAAAATGTGCCCACTAAAAGACAAAAATAGAATAGCTGATGAATCCATTTATGTATTTGTGGTTTTAGTTGACTGCTTAGGGTTGGATAACCTATCTGGGTCTTTGTTCCTGGAAAGAACTGAATCTTCCTATCTCAGCAGACATTGATTTCCTGTATCTTTTCATCCACTGCTGGGACGTTGTGAAGTTTCCTCTCACATATTTGGGATGTCGTTTTGTGTTGTACTTGTGCAGATCTTGCTTAGGTGAGCATATTGTTGAGATTTCATGGGTGCAGCTTCTCTGTCATATATAGAAGCTACTGACGAAATCCAAAGGTTAATTAAGTCGTATTTAAAACTTACATGTCATAAATTGAAAAATCTAAAAGAAATGGATAAATTTCATGAGAGTTGCCACTTACAGAAGACAAATAAAAGTCAATGTGGTGGTTTAACTAGGTATGAGACCCATACAGAATGACACTATATATATGACAGCTTCTCTGTCATACATAGAAGATACTGTCTTACAATAGATGCCTTGGTCCTTTTGCCATTCCAATCTTTCTGCCCCCTTTTCTACAACATTTCCTGAGACTTAGGTGTGAGAGATGTATTGAATATGTAGCAATTGGTCAGTTAAACAGACACAGCAGGATAAGTGTATTATATATTTTTGGGCATTTATATGTAACAATAATATTAAGGAAGGCATCAAGAATTTGAGAGTAAGTAGGTACAGGTGGAGTTGGTGGGGGAAGAAGGGTGGGTTGAATGATGTAAATATAGTACTCATGTATAAAATTCTCAAAAAATATTGTAAAAATTGTTGAGTTTTCCAGGACACATAGCTTGGAAGATGAAACAAGATATTGGGATACCAGATGGCAAGTTTAATTTTGTAAAAGTAAGGCTGATGTTTTTGTTTTTGCTTATCTTTAAGAGCCTTCAACATGCTGTCCATTTGTAAACTGCTAACAAGTATCATATTTTCAATTAAAAAGTAGATGAATATTATGAAGCAGAAAATGGTCTACATTAAAATTGTGTTCTGTGGCTCTTGAAATGTCTCAAGTTAGTAAAGGATCTGAATTTGTCAATACTCATGTAAAATAACTAAGCATGATGACAAACATCTCAGTGCTGGGAGTCAGTGCAAGAGATCTTTGGGACTACTTTCCTATACAGCTTAGCCTATTTAGTGAGCTGCAAGCCACTAAATCTCTGTCACAAAAAATCAAGGTGAACCGTGTTAAGAAACTGATGTCCAATGTTGTACTCTGGACTCTATATGTAGCTACACATGAGTGCACTATATATCTGAAGCATACAGGTAAATATGAACACATTCAATTATTTTCTAATATTCTTTATATTTACTTTTTGATTAACAACTAAGGAAGTATCAACCTTTAAGCAATCTGTTCCATATCACATTGTCCTCCTATTCTTAGAAACAACTAGATCCCCTTGTTCTCTGGAGAGGATAGTGAATGTTTTTCTCCTACTCTTAGTCTCTGGAAATATTTATTATATTATACAAATCTTGGATGACAGAATTTAGGATAAATTTAAATTATGAAGATACATAGAGGGGAAAATGCCCCATAGTGCAAAAACTTTTAAGTATTTCAGTGACAAAAATAAAAGCCATTTCTTTTTTTTATACTTCTTTTTGTGTGTTTGTTTATACACATGTTTGCATGTGTATGGGTGCTCATGTGTGTATTTTTGTATGTGTGTGTATGTGTGTGTATGAACAGGTGCTTATGCACATACGTGTATGCATGCAGATACAGATAATGTGTACAAAATGATATAAATGTTCTTTGATTATTTTTTTCACCTTCCTTATCATAGAAGCAGGACCTTTCTAACACAAAAGCAGAGCACACTAATATGTCTGGTCTCAGTCAGTTCTCTCAGGATTCCTCTGTATATGCTTTTCAAGTATGGATTAGAAGGTGAGTTGACATTTTACTTGAGATTTGGGGAACTAAACTCTTGTTTAACAACTCAGCCATCTATATAGGCTATGATATTCACTTGTAAATTAAATTTAGTATTAGTAATTTAGTATGAAAGGTGGTCTAAAACATGCATCACAAATTCTTTATTTGAATATAATTAGAATTAAAATTAGAATAGTCTAGGTTTTGATGACAAGTAATTAATCCCTAACTTAGTTCTACTACCCTAGCCCTTTTGTCATCATTTTTACACTGTTAGAATTTTCTAGGTTTGTTCCATCTTCATTGCAGAAAAACACTGAATAAGACATAGCACTTTGGTTTAAATTGATGTAGCATTAAAAGCTTGATTAATGAGAGCATAGACTTAAGATTAAGCCATTAAGAGTCTTGATTTAACTTTTTTAGTGTTTCAAACAAGTTCAGAATAATATTCCATCAACCACTGACAAAGTATTTATAAATGGCACTGAATAGGATTATTTGCATGTGTTTTGAACATGATAAAGCACTTATAGCAAATTATCATGGAAAATGCATGCAATTAATCATTCATTAACTGTTAGTAATGTTTATCAGTGTTTACTTTCTTTAAAGTGTCAAGAAAGATAGCTACTTTATAATGAAAAATTATCATCTCAACTAAGGATATTACTTTTTTTTTAGATTTCCAACTAGACTAAAACAGACATAGGTGAAAAGAATATGTTCACATTTTTACACATCAACCAGTCCCTTTCTACAGTAAAGAAGAGCTATGTGAGGAAAAAAAACCTTAGAATGTGCACTATAATTTTAAAACACTCATTAAACTCCTTAAGTAAGAAAATGCCTCATTATCATATTAAGTTTTGGAGTACATATTTGATTTTCTGGTGGTGGTCAGTTAGCCTGTAAATACTTTAAGGAACTCTATAAGCACCACTATAACTTGTAATTTATACATAAGAGAACTAGTTGACATTCTTTAATTTGAATAAAGTGCAGTAAAATTGGACAAAGACCACAGTAGTGGCTCTTTTTTAGTAAACAGAGGGGGTGTAATTTTACATAATCACCATCTGGTTAGTCTGCTTAGCCCTATGTATCAAAATAAGTGGTAAGTAAAATTAGAACTTAGACTTTTGAAGGGATTTTGAACTGTATTATAAAACCATTTCTGATACGGTTTGTACTGATTTATTGTATGTCATTTCGGAATATGACAAAGTATTCTGATAATATTTCCTTAAGAGTCTTTCCACAGAGTCACTGATTTGCTTGAGTCAGTGGTTGAAGAAAAGAGAAGTTCTTGGAGAAGAAAGTAGAAAATAGCAAAAAGCAAACTTTGGGCTAGAATAAGGATAAAACTCTCATAATAAGTTTTGGTTAATTAGATGACCAGAAATGTACAATTTTGTGCATGTTGTTTATTAAGGATGATGCTTTTGCTTTCTAGAGGTTCTCTGAGTTTCATAGAGTGGTATTTTTCTTTAGAAAACAGAAGCAGAGACCAACACCCAAGTATTAGATGGATCTTGGGGACACTTATGAAAGAATTGGGGGAGGGCAGGAATTGAAGGCCTGGAAGGGGATAGAAACTCCACAGGAAAACCAACAGTCAACTAACCTGGACCCATTGGGGCTCTCAGAGAGTGAACAACTAACCAAAGATCACATATGGGCTGGAGGAAGGAACCTAGCATATATGTAGAAGACATGCAGCTTAGTCTTCATGTGGTTTCCCCCAAAATTGGAGTAAGGGCTATCCCTATAGCTGTTTCCTTTCTGTGGATTAAGTTTCCCTACCTGGGCTGCCTTAATTGTCTTTCTCACTGGGAAAGGATATGCCTAGCTCTGGAGACACTTGATGTACCAGGTTGGGGGATACCAAGAAGGGCCTCATGCCTCTCAGAGGAGAAGGATACAGGGGATAGAGGAGAGACTGTATAAGGGGGGTGGGGTTAGGAAAAGGAAAGAAAGCAGGCTGAATATACCATGAGTAGCAAAGCAGTAATCAGCATATCTCCTTGGCCTCTGCATCAGTTACTGTCTCCAGGTTCCTGCCCCCTTTAAATTCCTACCTTAGATTCCCTTAGTGAATTGTGACTCAGGATTTGCCACCAAATAAATACTGTCCTCTCCAACTTGCTTTTGGTCATAGTGTTTCATTACAGCAATAGTAACCCCAAGACAATCGGATTATCTAGATATAGGTTTGTTTGTGTGTTTATTTTCCTTCAACTATGCTTTAATTCATGATTTTTCAAATTCCTAGTCAGTTAGTGTGAAAAAAATGAGAAGATTCAAAGATCTTCTCCATAAAGGCAAGCTCTAGGAATTCGGCTTCTTTTTTACCCCTGAAACACCTTAATGTTAACAATTTTTTTTTTTTTTGTGACTCCAAAATCACTTTATTTTCTTATTCAGCTTCCAAGTTAGTATCCAACCTACTCAACATTTTAATAACATTGTTTCAAAAAATACAAAAGTGATCCATATTTGTTTCATACTCTGCCATTAAAATAAATACAAGAGATGATCACATAAACTCAATTAAATTTACAAAAATAAGTAAAAAAATGTAAAGCTTTGTTAATCTTACTTGCATTTATTTTATTTGTCCAAACAGTACCTATTTTTCCTTAGTAAATAAAAAATTGTTTATAAATTGTACAGCTGATTTTGTCTGTAAAGACTTTATTACTGATATTTTCTTAATGGACTGAGATAACATTACTTAAAGTTGTCTAGCCAATTAAATTTTATATGCTACACTGAAAGTAATTAAATTCAGTCTATATAATGCTTATATTTTGAATTATTCTGATTGTTAAAGGAGGTGACATTTTCTTTTAAAAAAGAAAAAAAAAAGAAAAAAAAAGAAAAAAAAGAAAATAATGTTAACAATTTTAAAATATAATAAGAAAATGACATAAGTACCTTTGCCTTTTTGTAATTGAAATATTTTCTTTCAAAATTATTCTTTTATACAAGTTATTTTGATTATGGGTCCCTCTCCTACATCTCCTCCTAGGTCCCCCTTACTTCCCCTTTCTCTCTCTCATTAGAATGAGCAGGAAAAATAAATAAAAGACCTAACAAACCAGAATAAAACAAAACAAATAAAAAGATTAGAGGAAATAAAATGTCCTAATTTTTATTAAAATCAGCTATACTGTAAGATATTTAGAAATGAAATTTTTATAATAATCTTTATTTTAACTTATCTAAGTTCTGCTTTATGTACCATACCTCAAACTTGTATCTATAATCGTCTAAATATTGAGTTATATTGATAGCTGCAAAGAACAAGTTCATATTTCAATCAGAGTTATATGAACTTACCATGCATATGCTTTTAAACATTAATATTTCTGGGGAAGGAAAATAAGAGAAAAATGTCACTATATATGTGTGTGTGTTACCTAATAAAACCCATTATTTATACATTAATTGAATAAAATGTACCAGTGTGTGTGTGTGTGTGTGTGTGTGTGTGTGTATAAAGGTGTATAAAGTTTGCTTGAGGACACAGTTTCTTTTTATTTTTCAACTTACACATTTTTTATTGGAAATTCTACTTATTTACATTTCAGATGTTGTCCACTTTCCTAAATCCCCCCTGCCAGGAACTCCCTATTCCATCCCCCCTCCTGCTTATTCTTTGAGGGTGTGCCCCCACCAATCTACCCACTCACTCCTCTCTGCCCTCGAATTCCCCTGCACTGGGGCATTCAGCCTGCAGGAGACCAAGACCTCCTCTCCCACCTATGCCTGACAAGGCCATCCTCCACTACACATACAGCTAGAGCCATGGGTCCCTCCATGCATGTTCCAAGGCTGGTGGTTTAGACCACTGGAGCTCTGATTGATTGGTATTTTCACTCTCTCTACTGGGATTCAAGCCCCTTCAGTTCCTTCAGTCTTCTCTCTACTTCCTCCACTGGGGACCCCGTGTTCAATCCAATGGTTGGTTGCTAGCATCTGCCTCTGTATATGTCAGGCTCTAGAAGAACTCTCAGAAGTCAGGTATATCAGACTCCTGCCAGCATGCACTTCCTGGCATCCACTACAGTGTCTGCTTTTGTTGACTGTACATGGGATGGATCCCCAGGAAGGGCAGTCTCCAGATATCCTCTCCTCCAGTATCTGATCCACACTTTGTCTCTGTATTTGCTCCCTTGAGTATCTTGTTACTTCTAAGAAGGACTGAAGCACCCACACTTTGGTCTTCCTTCTTCATTAGCTTCCTGTGATCTATGAGTTATGTCTTATGTATTGTGAGATTTTGGGCTAATATCCACTTATTAGTGAGTACATACCATATGTATTCTTTCATGATTGGGTTACGTCACTCAGGATGATATTTTCTAGTTCCATTCATTTGCATAAGAATTTCATGAATTTATTGTTTTTAATAGCTGAGTAGTACTCCCTTGTGTAAATATACTACATTTTCTGTATCCATTCCTCTGTTGAAGGACATCTGGGTTCTTTCTAGCTTCTGGTTATTGTAAATAAGGCTGCTATGAACATAGTTGAGCATGTGGAAAACACAGTTTCAAATAGCTAAAACCTGCAATATTAAATTTTGTTGTGACTATTTAATACATTTGTAATATATTGCTTAATTTGCTAAATCGTATTTGTACATACTCATCTGATAAAATTAAATTTTCATGTGTACAGTGCAATGTATAGTATAATGCATGTGCTACTATGAAAGAGCTGGTGATTGAGTCATTCCTATAATAATTATCATTCATTTTATTTTAAATGTAAACACAATAAACAGATTATATTCTTTTGGTTAAAAATTTAAAATATTTTCTTATGATTTGAGCTTATGAATTAAAAATGGAAAGTGCTGCCTACCCGTCTTCAACAGTATGATTTCAAAACCTGACCTCTTGCATACATAGGTTAACACATACTTTTTCATAGTACTTTCTCAATCAGTGGTTCTCAACCTGTGGTTCACCGCTCTTTTTGGAGGTCAAAAGAGCCTTTTACAGATATCCTACATATTAGATCTTTACATTATGATTCATAACAGTAGCAAAATTACAGTTATAGCAACAATGAAAATAATTTATGGTTGGAAGTCACCACAACATGAGGAAATGCATTAAAGGGTCACAGCATTAGGAAGGCTGTGAACTACTGGTCTAAATAATGACAATGATATTCAAATATTTTTAAGTCTTTTTTTACCACTAAGTGTGTTTTTAACTTCTGGTTTTATTTCTTCAATATTATTGAGCATTTTATTTTAGGAATAGTAGGTGTAAAAGAGGTACGACAATAAGACAATATCAACCATCTGTTATACAGTAAGAATCTTAATTTTAATATAGTTAGTGATGCATGACTTAATGGTTTTTAATTAAATTCAGTTGCCTGTTTTTGGAAAAAAAAATTCACTATTTACAGCCATATATCATTGTCATAAAAAGTAAAAATCATAATATTCTGCTTCAGAATACATTCATATGTGCTTTATATGTGATACAGTCTGCTTTACATTATTAAATAATTACTTATAAGAGGACTGTTGAAGGCAAACGAGAAAATAAAAACTTGTACGATAGTTTATAAACAATGACAAACTTATTCCAGGGTCTCATTTTTTATATCTACTAACTAAACAACATTCAAAGCTCAGAAATAGTGTACATTATGTAGTACTGTTAGTAGCCAATTAATATAATAGATTCTGCAATATTTTGTAAACAATTATAAGCTTATATTGAACAATAATTTTATCTGCATTTTATTAGTACTTATAATAGCCAAATGAAAATAAGAACAATATAATTTAAATATATATATATATATATATATATAAAATTGAATAGTTTAGGTGACTGAATTACAGAAATCTTTAAAACTTATATATAGAAATCTAGATATTACAACAATTCAGAGATATGATAAAAATCAATGCAAATGGTCTTAACTCATCATTTTAAAGGCACTAAAAATGAGACTATCTGTTGTCCCTAAAAAAAAAAAAAACCACACACACATAATTAGCAAAGTCACTCACAGACTGAGAGATGGTTATCAAAATAGTGAATTACTAGAAATAGAAAGCAAGCTGGCATAGCTATTTTGAGACATGCTAAACTGAATTGTAAGCAAAGGCTATTCAGAAGAAATAAAGATGGCTAGTTTCTATTAATATGGAAAATATATCACCCAAACCATATAACAATTGTAAATATTTATTCATCAAATACTGAGGCTGCTTATTTTATAAGAAAAATACTAAAAGACATGATAGGTTGGTAGGTGAAGATATAATAAACATGGGAGTTTTCTGTACCTCACTTTTATCTTTAGATAGACATTCTGAGCTCAATATCAACAAAGAAATTTCAAAGCTAAATTACACTATAAACCAGTTGGATTGAACAGATAACTACAGACCACTCCATTGAGAGGATACAGCATATACACACTTCTCAGTAGCCAATAATTCTCTTTTAAAAACAGTGTCATTATACCACCAAGCAAGTCTGAACACAGGTTAAAGAATAGAAATGTGTCATTTTTTTCTCATATCACTGAGTTGGATGAAACAAACAAGTTCTACACATGAGAGAGAGAGAGAGAACTTGTATGGCTTGTCCTCTGAGTCTAGCATCCCCCATCAAATATAATTTTCAGATGCATCCATTTTCTTAAAGTTTCAAAATTCTATTTGTCTTTACCTAGAAAATGGTGCCATATACTATGTACTATACATTCTCATATCAATTAATTTACTTAAGACAATCCTCCACAGACATACTTACAAGCAAACTACACTATGCAGTCACTCATAGCCATTGTCTTTCCAGATGATTCTAGGTGGTATAAGATGACTATTATCTGGTAGTTCTATTTATAGCCTGTTTGGAGTCTTCCATGCTAATTTTCATAGAACCTTCACTGTTTACTCTCTCATGTTTAATGAATAAGTGTTCTTCGCTTCCAAAATTGTATTTCCTCTTTTAAGAACCAACTTTGGGACTGCAAGCTGGTACAACCACTCTGGAAATCAGTCTGACAGTTCCTCAGAAAATTGGAAATAGTTTAGGCTCAGTACCAAGGTATACCACTTCTGGGCATATACCCAAAAGATGCTCCAACATATATCAAGGATATATGTTCCACTATATTCATAGCAGCCTTATTTATAATGGCCAAAACCTGGAAACAATCCAGATGTCTGTCAACAGAGGAATGGATACAGAAAATGTGGTACATTTGCACAATGGAGAACTATTCAGCTATGAAAAACAATGACTTCATTAAAATTGCAGGCAAATGAATGGAACTCAAAGTTATCACCCTGAGTGAGGTAACTCAGTCACAAAAGAGTACACATGGTATAATCTCACTGGTAAGTGGATATTAGGCAAAAAGCTCAGAATACCCATGATAAAACTCACAGACCATATGAAGATCAAGAAGAAGGAAGACCAAAATAAGGATGCTTTAGTCCTACTTAGAAGAGGGAACCAAATAATCATGGAAAGTAGAGGAAGGGAGGAACTTGGGTGAGAGAGAGAGAAGGCAGAGGGAAATTGGAGGGGTTCAAGAACAGGTGTGGGAGGAGACAGGGGAGAAGTACAGTGTGTCACGAAATTGAATGTAGGTATATAACAGTGGGGTATGGGGAACTGGAGGTAGCTACTAGAAAGTCCAAGATGCCAGGGAAGCAAGAGGTTTCAAGGACCCAAAAGTGATGACATTAGCTAAAATACCCAAGAAAAGGAAGATCAAACCTGTAGACACCATATCCAGTGGGTAGGCACGATCCCCCCACCCCCTTTGGGTGATGGGGCCACCTACCGTTCTCAAAAATTTTAACTCAGAATTGTTCCTGTCTGAAGGAAATACAGATACAAAGAGTGGAGCAGAGACTGAAGGAAAGGACATCCAGCAACCACCCCACGTAGGGATCTATCCCATGTGCAGACACCAAACCCAGACACTACTGCTGATGCACTGCTGACCAGAAACCTGGTTTGGCTGTGCTCTGAGAGGCTCTGCCAGCATTTGATCAGTACAGATGCAGATACTCACAGCCAACCGTTGACTGAGCATGGGGACCCCAAGGAAAGAATCAGGGAAAGGACTGAAGGAACTGAAGGGGATTGCAACCCCATAGGAAGAAAATGATACCAACTAAAGAGACCCCCTAGAGTTCCCAGGGACTAAACCACCAACCAAAGAGTACACATGGAGCGACCCATGGCTCCAGCTGCATATGAAGCAGAGGATGACTTTGTCTCTCATCAATGGGAGGTGAAACCCTTGGTCCTGTGGAAGTTTGATGCCCCAGCATAGAGGGATGCTAGGGTGATGAGGCAGGAGTAGGTGGGTAGGTGAGGGAGCACCCTCATAGAGACAGGGAGGAGAGGATGGGGTATTTGCAGAGGGGAAACCAGGAAATGGGAGAACATTTCAAATGTAAATAAATAAAATGACCAATTTAAAAAAAGGAACTATCTCTTTGGAATACTGGCCACTTTATTGTCTGGAGGTTTTTGTTTTTGATGTTCCTCCCATCCTGCACACAGTCTATTCACTTTTTGGTAGTTACTTTTGCCTTACAGATGCTTTTAATTTTATACAATCCCATTTTTCATTTTTGAGCTACTTCCTGTGTGGTTGGAATCCTATTTGGAAGCCTCTTTCTTATATCTGTACTTTGTGAACTTATTATTATGCTTTCTTTTTCTTAAATTTATTTATGTATTTACATCCCAAAGACTACCCTTCCCTTGTGCCCACCTCACACAGCCCCTTCCCATCCCTTTTCCTCTTCTCCTCTGAGAAGGTGCCCCCTTCTGTATCTGCCCATCCTGAAGCCATCAAATATCTGCAGGGATAAGGTCATCCTTTCCCATTGAGGTCAGATGAGGTATCCCTATTGCAGAACAGATCCCACATTCAAGCTACAGCCTCTGCTCCAGTAGTTTCAGGTTTTTGGAGCACATTTAACCTTTTGTGTTTAAGATTCAGGCTTTTGCTGTATTTTTAGTTGCTTTTTGTAAGCAGAGTATGAAAGTGAATAATCAGCTTTTCAGCACATTTACTGAATAGGTTTGTTTTTGGTATGTTACTGATGCCTTTCTAAAAAATTAGGTGATTTTAAGGAAGAGTTAGACTGTCCAACAAGTAAAAATTAAATAAACACTGAAAATTTATTCTGTGAAGTTCATATGATCCTCATACCAAAACCAGATAAAGACTCAACAGAAATTTATAGATCTTTTGCTAGTCAATGTTATGTTGTTGCAAACAATATTATAACTATGTCAATTCTTATGAAAGAACATATTCAATTTGGGCTTGTTTACACTTTCAGAGATTTAGTCCATTATCATAGTAGTAGGGAGTATGCTTGCATACTGGCATACATGGTGCTAGACAAGGGATCCACTAGCAGGAGATCCTTGGCTTCACATGGGCTTTTGAAACTTCAAAGACCTCTCCTCCAGTGACATACATTCTCCGACAAGACCACACCTCCTAACCTTTTTTTAACTATTTATTTATTTATTTATTTATTTATTCATTCATTCATTTATTTATTCATTCATTGATCGCTGCCCCCTGCAACCTGGGTCCCCCTCAGAGAGTCCCTGCCCCATCCCTATTCTTGTTCTCCACTGAGGTAGGCTCTGGGGTTTCCCCCAACCCTGGCACATCAATTCTGCAGTGTTAGGCACATCCTTTCCCACTGATACCAGGCAAGGCAGCCCATTTGAGGAACAGATTCCACAGACAGGTTGCAGCTTTAGGGATAGCTCCTACTTCTCTTGTTAAAAGACCCACATGAAGACTGAGCTGCACATCTGTGCCTGGGGACTTCTTTCAGCCTATTTATGCTCTTTGGTTGATGATTCAGTCTGTAAGAGCCCCCAGGGGTCCAGGTTACTCAACTTCACTGGTCTTCCTGGGGAGTTCCTATCCCTTCAGGGTTTTAAATCCTTCCCACAACTCTGCCATAAGAGTTCCAAACCTCTGTCCCCTGTTTGGGTGTGGATATCTACATCTGTTTCAATCAGCTGCTTGGGTGGAGCCTCTCAGAGGACAGTTATGCTAGGCTCCTGTCTGTAAGCATAGCAGGGCATCATTAATAGAATCAAGGATTGGTGCCTGTTCATTGGATGGGTCTCAATTGAGCTACTTATGGGCTAGCTATTTCCTTAGTTTCTGCTCCATATTTGTCCCGGCAGGCATTTCTTTTGTAAAGAACAAATTTTGGGCCTGAAGTTTTCTTGGTGGGTTGGTGTCCTTATCCCTCTACCTGGGATCTTTCCTGGCTACAGAAAGTAGTCTTATCAATTTCCATATCTCCACTGCTATGTGTTTCAGATAAGGCCAGTGACATTGACTCTGAGATCCTCTCTTACCTCAGGTCTCTGGTGTTTCCTTGAGATTCCCTCAGCCCCCTACATGTGGCAGCTGCATATTTCCATATATTCTCCTGGCCCTCTCTCCTGACGCTCCCCCACACCTGGTCCTAAGCAACCTATTCCTCTTCCCACCCCTTGTCCACCCAGTTTCCTTCCTCCCTCTGCCTCCTATGACTATATTTTCCCCTTCTAAATGAAATTCAAGTATCCTTGCTTGGGCCTTCTTTCTTGTTTAGCTTTTTTGCGTTTGTGGCTATTAGTCATGAAGTACAAGATATCCACAATACATTCCACTTTATAACTTGCAAATAGTGCCAATTTCTGGTGACAAAGAATTCAAATCTAGGACCTTTTGCAAGCCACTCTTATTCAAACTACCACAGTCAATTTTCCTCATTCTTATAGATACAAAAAATTTCAACAAGATATTTAAACACGTTATAAAGGTCAGATATTATGTCCATGTTGTTTCATCTCAGATATAATTTAACATACTCAAAATGAGAAATACGATGTAATATATAAATATACATAAGTATATATCAACCAATATCAATACATATTGAAAAGAGATTTTCTTCAACCCTAAGGTACTGAAAAATTAAGGAAATGCACAACACTACTTATATTGACTAAGAAAAACTGAGAACAGGTTCCCTGAAATTTGTAGTGAGAGAGGTATGAAATTTCCCTTATTTGATAAATTTGCTGAAACTCTTATATTGAATGACAACACAATATATATATATATATATATATATATATATCTATATATATATATATATGTATATATATATATATATATATATACATATATATATATATTAACAAAATAAGTCAAGTTATCTCTATTTTTATATGACACATTCTTAGACTGCACTGTGAATCCTAAAGACACTGCCAGAAACTTCTAATATAACAAAATGAACTTGCTGAGAAAAAGTTAGAAAAATATGTCACTTGTAATAGCCTAAAAAGATTAAAATACCTGCCAATAATCCTAACCAGTTGGCTAAAAGGAATCTAAATGAAATGCTTATAAGAACACTAAAGAAAGAAGTTGAAGAAGGAACTATAAGTTGGAAAGACCTACAATGCTCATGGGCTTGCAGAAAGAATATTAGAAAAATGGCTGTATTACTGAAAGCAATTTACAGATTCAATGTAATCCTCATCAACATCCCAATAACATTTTTCAGAGAAAAATAAAATTCTAAAAATTTATATAAAACAGAAAAGATCTTGAGAAGTCAAAGCAATCTTAATTAGAAACAGCAAAAACATAGATATCATAATATCTGGCCTCATATCACACTCTGGAGCCATGATAATAAAGAGCGCATGTTATTAAAAAAAATAAACACACCAATGGGATAAAATTGAGAATACAGAAATAAGTATATTCCTATACAATCATGTCAATTTTTGAGAAAGGTGTCAAAACATATGTTGGGAAAAAAAGTCAGCTTTTCACCAAATAGTGCTGGGAAACCTGAAGAGTAACATGAAGAATGAATTAGATCTGTAGCAATCATCCTGCACAAAAGAATAAATTCTAAATGGATCAGAGGCTTTATAAGACATTAAACATAGATTTAAAAAAAGAGAGAAAAGAGTTTAAGTTATGAATATAGGCAGAAACTTTGTCAAAATATTTCAAGTGCACAGGAAATTGCAAGAGAAATTGACAAAAGACCTTGCTTTCTGAGTCTGTTGGGGCACACCAAGCTGCCCTGAGCATCCTCCTATGCCCTCAGGGCTCCCATGCTCTCCTCATTTCTCTATTCACCTTCATTCAGACCTGTGGATCCTAAAACTTATGGGTTAGCTTCCCTTTCCCCACCCATCTTCCTTACTCAGTCCTCTGAGACACCCCAAGCTGCCCTCAGCAGTCTACTATGAATGCTGTCCCTCCATTCTCACCTCCATTACTCAACTTCATCAGGTCTGCAGATCCTGAACAAAACAGGTTAGCTTCTCTTCCCACTCCCATTTTTTTGTACCCTCTCACTACTCTGGGATACTCCAAGCTGCACAGAGTAAACTGATAGCCCAGGCGGGGCCAAGTTCTCCAGCCACATCTGTACCAACTTTCATCAGACCTGTGGATCCTGAACCACACAGATTTTCAGATGTAGACACATATAGCCCAAGGATACCCATCAGAGGCCTGCCACACCAGGATCATGGAAGTTACCACCCATCCCAATGCCTATTATAACAAGAACCAGGGAACAAAACTGTACAGACAGCTAAAGGCCCTACAACTAACAAAAGGCTGGGCAATATGACACCTTCAGAGCACAGCTACCATACCAAAGCAAGTCCTGGATATCCTAAAACAACAGAAGCACAAGAAAATGATCTTAAATCCAACCTCATAAAAAATGATAGAGGTCTTTAAAGGATAAACAAATAAATCTCTTAAAGTTATACAGGAAAATATGATTAATCAAGTGAAGGAAATAAATAAAACTGTGTAAGATCTGCAAGTAGAAATAGAAGCAATAAAGAAAACACAAACTGAGAGAATCCTGGAGATGGAAAACCTAGGGAAGAGGACAGGAACAGCAGGCACAAGCATTACCAATAGAATATAGGAAATGGAAGGAAGTATACCATCCAAAAACATATGAAGAGGAAAGTTAAGGAAGGGAATTTCACATATTTCTTTTTTTTTTTTTTTACAGATCTCTTGGGATTTTTTTTCTGTCCATTTAAAGGTGAGGTTAAACAGCATTGATACATTCAGATAGAAAATCTTAGATTCCCTACTGGACTTAAAAAACAACAACTATACTGTTTTGAATGAAATGCAAAAACATTAGATCTTGTTTACTACTTACTGGAGAAAGATGAACTGTCACACAAATGAATGTAGCTAAGATGTATGATAACATTAAAAAGAATAACCTGAGCAAGTATCTTTGTGGTAGGATGGAGTGTTCTTTAGATATATGCCCAAGAGTTGTTTAGCTGGGTCTTGAGGCACATTGATTCCCAATTTTCTGAAGAACCACTATGTAGATTTCCATAGGGTGTACAAGTTTGCACTCCCACTAGCAATGCATGTAGTTCCCCTAGATCCACATCCTCACCAACATGAGTATTACTCAAGTTTTAAAAAAATGACATCATGAAATTTGCAGGGGAATGGATGGAATTAGAACAACATAATTCTGTAATCCTGAGAGAGTTAATGCAGACCCAAAAGACAAATATGGTATGTATTAACTTATAGGTGTAACTAGCTGTTAAATAAGTGATAACTAACCTACCATCTCCAGACTCAGAGAGGTCTGGTAAAGAGGAGGGTTTAGAGTGTCTCCCTGGCTAGAAAGATGGGATGGGGAAAGTAAACAAACAAAAAACAGAGTAACCCCCATTTTCTTTTTAAATTGAATTAACAAGTTGCAAAGGGAAACCTAATTTCAACTACAAACTTTAAACTTAACTTTTTGATTAGTTATTAGGTATGGCATATCCTCAACAATTAAAGTGGGGCAGTTATGGACATGGCAAAAAGAAAGATGCAAAAAGTCCTCAGAAAAGGTTTTTTTTTTTTTTGATTTTAGAATCAATAAAAACTGGGGTTGAGTGTTAAGGGGAGGCTATAAAAATTATGTGCAAAGGAATGTCAAGGAAAAACAAGGCTAGCTTCAAAAAAGTTATACAATCAGAGAATTGGAAGTGATATATTTGATATGGTTAGAAGGACTTTAAACTTTTTGAGGTAGAGATCTCATGATGCAATTAAAAATTTGAGATCACTAGGAATAAATCAATAGAAATAAATACAAAGGAATAAATGTGTGTTATTTTCTGAATCCCCTCCCCCTTTTTTTCTGAGACAGGTTCTTGTTACATTACCCAAAGCTGACCTTAGACTTTCAGTGATCTTTCTTACTCAAAATCCATTTTCACAAAATGCTGAAATTATAGGCATGTACTACCATCTCTTAATGATTCTATTTTTGATGAATATAGAGGTGTGTAAAATTATGAACATATGACAAATTTTTTATACAAAGAAAAAGTCTATTGTTAGAAAAATACAGGACAAAAACCCCATAGTGTGTTCAAGAGAATGGCATTGACAGACAGAAGGATGTAAATTCTAGAATCAAGTCTATAGTAGGTACTATATATATGAACTTCATTTCTGAATGTCAGAATCACACAGAAAGATTTCAGTTATTTGAAATGTCTTTTTTATGTGATCATTTTATTCAATGTGATTTTTATATTCTTTGATATTAGAGCCATGAGGTCATCTCCATAAAATTTCATAGGGCAGGATATAATATACGATAAGTCAAAAATTCAAGTCTTTAATGTTGGCTTTGTATTCATATACTTCCTTAACATTGCTTGTGTCTATACCAAATGAAGAACAAGGAAGTATATTGGCAATACATCTGTAAATGGCAGTGATAAGATGTGCCTGTTACTGCAGTAAATACATAAATTTCATGTTCTGATACAACCGTGATAGCTAAGGAACAATATGCACAACTCTGGTAGTATCCACCATGGTGCTGGTACCAGATCCTTGCTAAATAAATTAACTGAATGCATTTTAGAAATTCACTGATTGCATGAACATATTGCTACAGAAGTAATGATAGAGGATCACTGAGTGCTAAAATTGGTTTTCCCCGTAGTAGTAAGACTAAGTCTTACTGATTTCATGATAATATTCAGTAGACTTTCTGAGGCTCCTGATTCCCTTTTGTATAGTTTTTCCCTCTAATAACTGTGACAATACAAGGTTAAATTTGATATAAGTTGGTCTATTTCTCCAGTAGATTTCTTTCCTCGCAAAAACAGTTACAGAGGCTTTTAAATTTGAATTATAACAGTAATTCAGGAGACGCTATGCTGCCTTCCAACTAGTCTGAGCTCTTAATAGCTTATTCACATGTGATGACACATGAAGCAAGCTTTATTTTTCGTTTTAGAAAATTGACTGGTACATTGTGCCTTTTTTTCTGGAGGTTGGAAATGGAAGCTAGAAATGGCCCCAAGTACAAAAGACATGAATGTCAAGCACAATTGGTTAGACTCCCCTACAGTTTTTCATTATACCCATTCTTAATCTTCAAAAAAAAAAAAAACCAACCACTTTCATCTGTGCTTCCTATGAAATAAAAAAAAAATTGTACTTGATTACTACCCATTCTTTTCCATACTCTTAACCCATTCAGACATTCATTTTATGGAACTTTCAAACAGGTTGCAATTTCAAAAATGCTTCATTTTGTTTTCAGAATTGTTTGGGGAGTATTGTTACAAAGTATTCCAATTTTAAACTAGTTCTTAACTTTTTATAATATATACATTATTATTGTAGTTACAGTACCATATTGATATAAATTACATAGGTTTAAGACAGACCAGACAGTCTTTTTCTTTACATACCCACTAAAACATATGAGTTCCATTTTTCACATCCCCACTAGCACTGTTTTTAATGATAGTCTTCCTAACAAGTAAAAGATGATATCTTATTATGCTGGCATTTACATTTCTTCATGTACTAGTGATGTTGAACACCTTTTCATATTTCTCTCGTTCTTTCTTATTTCATATTTTTAAAGCAATATTCTGCTGTTGGCCTTTATGAATATGAGTCACTTTCAAAATGTATCTATAAGAGCAGTGTAGGGTTGAGAAGTTGTGAGAAGTTAGCTTAAATATATTTGCTTATGATGTTTCTCTGCCCACTTAAGATGAAGAATTCTGGGAATCTGACCTGGTCAGAATTGGAAATTCAGGCAAAATGGAGTTGCAAAGAAGATAGATAGAAGGGATAATGAAAGCTCTAAAGACTATTGGGAGAACAGGTAAAGAATTTGACTTTAGAAGCTGAATGTGACCGTATAGCCTGTTATAAGATCAATTCAGTAGAGGAAGAAAATTCTGCAACCTTGAATATATGCTATTGGGAATGAAAATTTTAAGTTGTTAAGCATATCAAAAAAATAATTTAACATGTTAAACATGTAAATATCTAGGCAACAGGCAATGGTAATGGCTCACACCAGTAAACCTAGCAGATTGTGACAGCATGATTCCCATGAATGTGTGGTCAGTCTCAGGTATATAGGGATTTCCAGACCACCTTGAGCTACGGAACAAGGCTTTGCAAAAAGAAACGTCATTTCTGTAGATACTCTAAATTTAATGCCTTAAGTGTTTCTCCAATTATTTATAAAGGGTCAACTGGGTTTACTCTAAAGCAAAATTGAGGTTTTGGTAACATGGTACATCCATTGTATAAAAGTTTAACTAAATAATTGATTTAGGATTATCCAAGTGCTATGAAAAAAATGTCCATCTACTATTTGGTCTCATATTTTCTGATCTATACATTGATATTCTTAACAAAGTAGCTATTATTTACTGAACCCAGAGCAAGTTTAGACTTTATACTGTATCACCAACTAAAAGAAAGTAATTAATACTGTATTTATTTTACATATGATGAGACTGGGGATCAAAAAATTCCATACTTATAGAGAGCCACACAGATATGGAATGACACTGCTGGAGATTTTAAACCTATATGGACCCCAAATCCATTCCAATTTTCACTCTATTAATCTGCTTCTGTGTATATTCTTCCTTTTGAGAGGTAGCAAAACATTAGGAGCAAAAAATTATTAAACTTTTCATTTTATTTGTCTTTTTTCACTACAAATATTTCCCCTCTAAACTTTATTTTAAACTGAACCTAGGGAACTAATAAGTATTATGTAATAGTAAATAATTCAAAGTATAAGCATGCAAGTGTATTATTTAATTGGATTTCCTTTTATTTATTTTTTCATATAGATGCTAAGTTGTACTTGGGGAATAAAATACAAATATGGAAATAAAAAATCAGCAGTTCATGTTACTACTGTGTGATAAGGATTCTTCCTCACTTAACACAGAGCACAGACAGATGCATATTCTCAGAAAGACAGAAATTCAAACAAAAATGAGAAAAAGTAAAGGCCAACACTAAAAACCACATTCTTCAAATAAAAGAATAGCACAGATGCAGAAGACAACAAGGTTTCACTGATTGTTTGTCTACCTAAGACACCATTAGTGATATTCAAGCTCAACTCTCTTAGTACTAGAAGAGTTGTTTGGCAGTGTTCTTACAGATTAGCTGTTTCTCCTGAGTAACTTGCAGTCAGGATGCTAATCAAGAGAGAACAGAAGCTGCCCTTGGTGATGAAAATTGCTTTCCAGTGACTGATTGTGCTGAACAATCTTCTGCAAGGAAAATCAGGAGTAAAAGATCGCCTTTAATTACAAAAAGGTGCTGCACTCATGTAGAAAAATAATCTACAGAGTACAAAAATCAAGTCTTAAAAATATTTCAAGTGATACACACACACACACACACACACACACATATATATGTATATATATATACATATATATAACTATATGTAAATATATTTATATATGCCATATATGCCTTTCTGTGGCATTGTAGTTGACAGTACTTCAGATTGCTCATTTGAATTGTGAAAAGTCATTGGATACAATACATATCAAGATTAATGATACAGAGATTAGTTTCATTTCCTACCGTTATTCTTAGATGTGATAACTGCGACAGATTTGTCAACAGCAAAATCTATGTTTATGTATTCTAATTGTCAGTGCAGTTCAAGAAATGATTCTGTTTCAGTGTGTTTATTTAGAAATTATTTAGGTTCATGTGGCACTGAAGTTATAAAATTTGCTGCTACTCTAATGATAGCAGCAAATTGCTATCATACTGCTGTTTGTCTTGACTTATTATTCTCCCTTTTAAACAAAATGATAGTGTGGTTATTGATGATACACTAATGTAATGAAACTAAACATGTTCTTAGTTACATTTCTGTATCTCTGACAAAAACAAAACAAAACAAAACAAACAAACAAACCCTGACCAAGACTACAAATAAAAATCAGCATTTAACTTAGCTCATACTTTCAAGAGAGTCCATATTTGGAGAGCAAAGGCATAGTGGCAAGGACAGCTGAGAACTCACCTCTTGACCCACAAAGATGCAAAAAGAAACACACCAGGAATAACAGGTATTCTGAAACTTCACATACTTCTTCCAGCAAACCACATCTACTAATCCTTTCTGGTTTTTATTGACTAAGCTAATTATTCACTTATATACCAACTGGAGCTTCCCCTCCCTCCTCTCATCTCAGTCCCTCCTTCTCCCCTCTCCTCCCCTTCCCTGATCCACATTTCTTCTCCCTAACCCCAGAAAAGGGAAGTCCTCCCATGAACATCAACCAGCCTGGGAATATCAAGCCACAGCAGACAAGGCAGCTCAGTTAGGGGATCCAAAGTCAGTCAATGAATCTAGCTAGAGACAGACCCTGCTTCTGCTTTAGAAGTCCACATGAAGACCCAGTTGAATAACTGCTGAATATGTGCAGAGGGCCTAGGTATGTCCTATTCCAGGTCTTTTCTTGACAGTTCAGTCTCCATTAGCCTCCTTGTGCCTAGGTTAGTTGACTCTGTTGGTTTTCTTGTGGTGTTTTGACCCATCTTGTTCTCTTAATCCTTCCTCCCTATATTTCTTTCACAGGAGTCCCTAAGCTCTTTTAAGTGTTTGGCTGTGGGTCTCTGCTTCAGCTTCCAGCACATTCATAGTGAAGACCTTCTGATGGCATTTATGCTAGTCTTCTGTCTGTAAATGTAACAGGATATTATCAGTACTATTAGGGGTGGGCTCCCTATCATCACATGGGTCTAAAACTGAGCCAGTCATTGATTGATTTTTCCCTCAAATTCTGTTCTATCCCCTGAATGGAACATCCTATAGGCAAGACAAATTGTGGGTTGAAGGTTTATTGGCTGGGTTGGTTCCCCAAACCCTTCATTGGAAGACTTGCCTGGTTACAGGAAATGGCATGTTAAAGCTCCATATCCCCCACTGCCAGGAGTCTTATCAAGGGTCATACTCATAGATTTCTCCAAAATAATGATATCATGAAATTTGCAGGCAAATAGATGGAACTAGAAAACATCATCCTGAGTGAGGTAGCACAGACACCAAAACACAAATATAGTATGAACTCACTTATAAGTGGATATTAGTCATAACTAAAGGATAGCAATACTACAAACCATAGAGCCAAAGAAGCTAAGCAAGAAGGAGGGCTCACGAGGCCAAGCTTGACTCTCACTGAGTAAGGGAAACAGATTAGGCATGGTAGTTCTATTTTCAGTTTTTTAAAAAGTCCATCATACTAACTCTCTTAGTGGCTGTGCCAGTTGATAATACACCAAAAATGACTAAGTGTTGCCCCTGTCTACATATTCATCTGTGTTTGTTGTCATCTGACTTCTTGATGATTACACACTGACTGGTGTTAGATAGAACCTCAAAGTAAGGATTAGTTGAGGATGCTAAACAATATTTATTCTATTTATTAGCTATTTGTATTTATTCTGTTTTATGTATCACTTTTCATTTCTGATGTTGTTGGATACTGACTCTGTGCCTTTTAGTTAGTTTGGCTTAGGTTCTGTCTATCTTGTTGATTTTCTCAAGGAACCAGCTCTTGGTTTTCTTGATTCTTTATATTGTTCTCTTTGTTTCTAATTGATTGATTTCTACCCTGAGTTTGACTGTTTCCTGCCATCTACTCCTGTTGGCTGTATTTGCTTCTTTTTATTCTAGAGTTTTCAGATGTGTTGTTACATTGCTAGTATGAAATATCTCGAATTTCTTTATGAAGGCATTTAGTGCTATGAACTTTCTGCTTAACACTGTTCTCATTGTGTCCCATGAGTTTGGGCTTGCTGTGCCTTCATTTTTGTTGAATTTTAGAAAGTTTTTAACTTCTTTATTTCTTCATTGACTAAGTGATAATTGGATGAAGAATTCATCAGTTTCCATGAGTATGTGGGCTGTTTCTTATTTTCCATCACAAATTACAATATCCCCATCTTATTTTTAGTAATTTAGGGATAAAAATGATTAGCTTTGATTAATCAATTCATTGATTTTTAAAGTTAGCATATGTTCCTGCTATGTATGGTACTATGGGGACAAATACCTGACAAAAGGAACTTGACAAAAGATGTATTGTGGTATTCAGGATACCAACATGTCAGAAGGTATGGGATCAAGAGTGAAAGGCAGCTTGGCATAGTGTTGTTGTTGAAGTCCACCTTTAATCTCTGGTGATCTGTTATACTGAAAGGTGTTATTTCAGTTGTGTTGTTTCCGTTGAGGCTTGTTCTCTGTCCAATGATAGGGTCAATTTTGGAGAAGGTTCGGTGAGGTGTTGAGAAGAAGGTATAATCTTTTGTATTTGGGTGAATGATTCTATAGATTTCAATTAAGTCCATTTGATTCATAACATCTGTTGGTTTCATTGTGTCTCTTGTTGAGTTTCTGTTTTAATGACATGCCTTTTGGTAAGAATGTTGTGTTAAAGTCTCCCACTATTTTTTGTGGGGTTCAATGCGTGTTTTGAGATACATTAAAGTTTCTTTTATGAATTTGGGTGCCCTTCCATTTCAGGCATAGATATTCAGAATTAAGACTTCATTTTGTTGCGCTTTTCCTTTGATGAGAATGAAGTATCTTTCCTCATCTCTTTTGATTATTTTCGATTAAACATCTATTTTATTAGATATTAGAATGGCTATTCCAGCTTGTTTCTTGGGTCTGTTTGCTTAGAAAACCTTTCTCCAGCCCTTTACTCTAATGTAGTGTCTAAATTTGTTTCTGTGGTATGTTTCTCCTTTGCAGCACAATGATGGATCCTGTTTATATATCCAGTCTGTTAGCCTGTGAATTTTTATTGGTGAATTGAGTCTATTGATGTTGAGTGATGTTAATGAACAATGATTATTAATTCCTGTTAGTTTGGTGTTGGAGGCTATACTGTGTGTCTCTGATTCACTTCTTACATATTTATTGGGAGATACTTAATTTTTGTGTTTTCTTGGGTGTAGTTATCCTACTTGTGTTGAAGTTTTCCTTTTACTATCCTCTGTAGGGCTGGATTACTAGAAAAGTTTTTAAATTTGGATTTGTCATAGAATAACTTTGTTTCCTCATGTATAATAGTGTGAGCTGACATTTGTGTTCTCTTAGGTTCTGCAAGATATCTATCCAGGATTTTATGTCTTTTGGAGTCTCTGTTGGAAAGTCAGGCATAATTCTGATAGTTCTGCCTTTATATGTTACTTGGCCTTTTGCCCTTAGAGCTTTTAATATTCTTTCTTTGTATTGTACATTTACTGTTTTGAGTATTATGTGATAGGTGGATTTTATTCACTTATTTGGAGTTCTGTAGGCTACTTGTATTCTTATAGACATGTCTTTCCATATGTTCGGGAAGTTTTCTTCTATGATTTTGTTGAATATATTTTCCGGCCCTTTGATATAAGAATCTTCACCTTCTACTATTCTTATTATTTTTAGGGTTTATCTTTTCACTGTGATCTACATTTCTGTATGTTTTGAGTTTGGGACTTTTGACATTTGCTATTTTCTTTGACCAGTGTATCAATTTCTTTATGCTATATTCGAAGTCTGAGATTCTTCCATCACTTGTATTCTGTTGGTGATGTTTGCTTCTATAGTTCCTGTTCTGTTTCCCAGGTTTTACATCTCCATAGTTTCCTCAGTTTGTGGTTTTTTTTTCTATTTCCATTTTTAGGTAATGCACAGGTTTTTTTTTTTTTCATTTCTTTCACCTGTTGACTGCATTTTCCTGTATTTCTTTAAGGGGATTATTCATATCTTATGTAAAAGTCTCTATCATCTTCATGAGATAGGATTTAAGGTCACACTTTTGTTTTTCAGGTGTGTTTGGATATGCAGGGCTTGTTGTAGTAGGAGAGCTGAGTTTAGATAGTGACATATTGCTTTGGCTTCTGTAGATTATGTTTTTGAACTTGCCTTTTGCCATCTGTTTCTCTTTTGCGTTGGCTTGCCTGAGTTGGAGCAGACCTTCCAGGAGACAAGTGGAGATGTTCCATGTCTCCTGGGGTGCAGGCATAACTGTAAGACATGTGTGTGTGTTGGGGGGGGGTGAGGTGCAGACTAAAAGAAAGATGCAGCTCCAACAGGGTGGGGTAGATTCTATGTCTACTGGGCTCTGTAGGGTCTGGGCAGGCAGTAGTAGCAGACCAGGGGTCTCACATGTGTTCATGGTTAGAGCAGACCTCTTGGCAGACAGGTAGGATTGTGAGGTGGGGGCACATGGCTCTACGAATGCAGGTCAAGGTGTAGACTGGAAGAGAACTAGGCATACATTTTTAGATATCTCTAATTCATGTACTTAGTGAATGGTTTAGGATTATTAATTTTAATATCTTCATCAAGTTGACCCAATGTTATAAATGTAGCTCTATATAAATAAGATACAGACAATAATATTGATGATTCTGTGTGGTAATCATTCAATCATTCAGGTAAAACTGTGCTATCTCTTCCATAAAATATTCGATAATGTCATTAAAACTCATTAAATGCCACATTTGCCCTTTATTACATTATAGTTCTCAATGTTCTAGGAAGGCATGACTCTGTCTATCTTAATGTTTTGCAAATGTAACCATTAAATATCACAATTGAAAAGTTGCTTTGGAAGTTTTGTGTAATTCTTTCATCTGGGAAGTTGACAGCTTAATCATCAGCAGCAAGTATTCTCAGAAGACACTCAATAAGATCTGGCCTGTTGATGTTCCCTCATTAAAATAGGGGATGAGTCTTTGTAAACTCAACTGAGCTCTTGCTGACTCCATGGGGTTTTTTTGTTTGTTTGTTTGTTTGTACAACTATCAGCTGCCCATAATCTTGCACCAAATACAAATACTTTTAGAGAGTACTAAAGTATATTCAAAATGGAATATCAGTTGAATTGATACTCCTTATTTCTTGGAGACATCATTTGTGTAGAGGTGGGAGATTTGGGTGGTGTAATTGTTTTAGGGTGACTCATGCACATGTAAGCAATCCTTCACTCATGTTCCTGTACCTAAGCCCCCAAAATTTATTGCTTCGCTGAGCTAGGCTTGTGTGAAACTATTCCTTTGCTCACTTCCTGATTAATAATCTGGCATGAATAGACATTTGTTCTTGTATTCACAGTAGAATTTAGAAATATATATATATATATATATATTCACATAGAAACACATCTAAGGAAAGCACACATGAGGAAACATATATATCTGATGATCCTACTAGATGGATATGTTGTTAAGTTACTTCTAAAAATCATGTTGAAATATGAAGAAAGTGGCACAAATTTTTAAATTAAAATGTAGATCTAGTTGTCATTATAAACTAGCATTTCCAAACTATTATTTGCATACTCTTAAAATCCAAATGTTAAATATCTTTCTCACAAAAATATTAAGTGCAGTTAAGTATGTATAATTTTTATATTCTCTCATGCACATCACTGAGATTATTTTATTTATGTTTCCTCCTTAAGCTTTGTGTCACTGATTGGTGGTTGTATTTATGCTGCTTTTTACTTAAACAATAACACAGGTTTTCAAAAAGGCAATGCACTATTTATAAAATAGCTCTTGAAAAAAGCCACATTTATATAAAATAAGGCAAACTCTAGTCATGATACATCACATCAAAGCAATGATCTTTTCTGTTCAAGCATAAGATTTCTATTGAATATTTGAGAATTTCATACAATGCACCCTGATCACACTCATTTTTCCTTCTTCCCTGATTCACCCCCCCTCCAAACAAAAAACACAGTCCTATTTGTGTTACCCATGTTTACTGGAGCATGGTCTAGTTCCCAGTGCCCAATCTCTTAAAGATAACTGAATCTCCACTGCCCTGGACCAGAAGCCGTCAACTATGAAGAGTTATGTTTCAACATCTTTATCTCAATTTTTAAGGTCTCTCTTCAATGGATTTTTTGTCTGAACTATTTCTTTTCTTATTTTTTTGGAGGGGTGGGGGAGAGGTTGCACAGTAGCCATCAATGTCTCTCATTCTCAATTATGAAACTGAAGTCATCATAACCATTACAATAGAAGGCCTCTGGTGGTAGCATGGAACCTGGATCTCAATATGTTCCACCATAGCTTCAGATACCACAGATGTCAACATAGTTTCTGTTGGCAACACAGACCTCAGACATTAATATGGAGTCAAGTGTGAGTCCAGGCCACGAACATCCACATGTCCCATGGAAGCAATATGGAGCTGAGACATTCTCCTAGGCTGCAGTGTCATCATGGACCACAGACATTAACATAGACTCAGGAGCATGGATTATGCACACCTACATAGTCCCGCACTGGAGTACAGACCATAAACATCCACAGGTCCTCCGATGACTATAGGGAGCATGGACATCAGCATAACCTGTGACAGCAGCACAGCAGGGACCATGGACGTTCTTTAAGGGGCTTAAACCAGAAAATAAACCATTCTTCATCATGGATATCTTGTTGCTCAGAGGCATGTGATTTACAGCTGGACAGCATACTGGGGCTCATATCCTGTATGAGCTGTAGGATGCTAGCACTACCCTGCTAGACCCACTCAGCAGCAACATGCTTGTCTACCATTGCATCACTCTTATAACTGTCATCAAGCCACAGCTGTCTCATCTTTAGTTCCACCACTTTGCCTTCTTTCCCACCTCTGTATCTCACATTCCTCAATCCAAGTGGAATCTTAAACTACTGTGTGCCACATAGTGTATTTTTGCCTCAATATTTTTATATCCAAATATTTATTGCAACAACTCATTAGTCTAGATCAAGGTTTCTGGTTTTTTGAGGCACAGTAAAAACTGGAGTATTACAGTTGCCCAGAGACAGGTTTGAGGAAAATCTATAGAGTTTGTAGGCTTTGGTATGGCAAAACAGTGTTTTATGAGTGGAGCAATATTTTTCCTTTATGTATGGAGTCTTCTTACAATTCATCTGTGTGACAGGAATTACAATATCCTTTCTATTAATCACAGATAATGCTGTTTCAACTGTAGAAAGCTGTTGTTTCACCAACAAATGCCATAACTGTTAAATGAGCCAGTCTTCAGATCATGAATTCGACAAGACGTAGACAGGCTTCTGTTGCTGTTGTTTGATGAGTACTAGCTGCTATCACTCAGAGCTGCTTCTTCCAAAAGTATATGATTAGGTTATGATTGAATTTGATTGTTTTAAAATATTGAATAAAATTTGACATATAATTGAGACATATTGCTATCCATTGCTTACTTATCAACTGTATCTGTGAAAGATTGAATGTCTTAGACATCAAAACTGAGATTATCTTAGTGTTTTAATGTTTTAAACATTCACATCATGTTCTATAATATATAAGATTCTTATTTTTCTCTTTTTAACTTTGCTAAGCACATTCATTAACCACAAAATAATTGTTTTCCTATATTTTCAAGTAACATGTTTATTATCAAATTTTGCTCCTTACAAATTTCAAGCATGTATACCATCTTTTTTTTACATTTTTTGAATAAAAATTTGTCACTGCTTCCTGGAAGAATTGTTGAACATACACCCTGGAGCTTTTTCCAGTCTTTCTTAGATAATAACAGTAAAAGAAAATCTATTAAAACAACTTGTAAATGTGCAAATCATATTCACAGCAAATGTTTTCTTTGACTCAAGCTCAAATCCACTTGAATACTGGAAGTCTTCTAAGTTGAATAGATGTAAACTCATTAGGGTTCATTTATTTGTTGGTTTAAAACTGACAAGTGGTTAGTTCAATTGGCATTTGACAATAACAGTTTTCCAATATCCCTTTTCCTGCATGACAATCATGGATTTACAGGATCCTTTCTTAAGCTTCATTTTATGTTTTCATATGTGTATGAGTGCTTTGCCTGCTCATGTCTAAGTGCACCATGCACATTCAGTACAGATGGAAGCCAGAAAAGGGCACTGGGTCTTGTTGAACTGGAGTTACATGCACTTATAAGACTGTAAGTGGGTACTGGATTCTCTGAAAAGGCAGCAAGTACTCTTCACCACTGGACCATCTCTTTAGTCCTCATTTATGGGATCTTATTAGAAATATCAGATTTCAATATTTTAACAAAGGGAGCATATGTGTTTAATGAGTTAAATAGAAATTGAATTTTGGTTTTTGGATTTTCAGTTGTTTATACTTTAATTAAAAGTCTATATGCTGACCCAATAAGTCTCTGGACTGGGGAAAAGTCTCAAAACAGATCTCATTGTCAGAGTTATATTGGATGCCAGGAAACCTTCTTTTATTGCTCACTTTTGTTGAAAAAAGCTATCTCCTGATGTATCTTTACTCCACCATTAGTGAGGCACAGAATTAGTCTTAGATCTTTCCTTAGAATTCATATCTTTAAGTCAGATGTCATACCTCTCTGATTCTTTAAGCTCTAAGAAACACATGAAGACTATTCTAGGAAATGTTGAAGCTCTTAATTGAGTTGAAGCATAGCGCACTTAAGTTTTTTTTTAAATATCGTTTTACTATGATATACTCACTGCATACCTATTAGATTGCCTAAAATGAAAGAGAAACTAAAAAAGTGATATCAAAAATATCAATCATTAGAACTTTTTTACTGTACGCAGAAGTATGAAATAATACAAAGAAAGCTTGAGAAAGTTTCTCCACTATTTGTTATCACAGATGCTATTCATTCTCTCTGATATAGTGATTTAATTACTCAGGTATTTATCCATATTTGAGAAAATTATATAAGGCCCAGGATGATTAATACAGTATGTATTCATTTATGTATTTTTACTGCATAAATATAAATGAAATATAGGAGACAAGTCTCTGGGCATTCTTGTAAGAGATTATATAGATTAAGTTTACCTCTGGAAACTCCTCAAGATTGTCTAGATTAAGTTAAGTGAGGTGGAAGACCCACCCTAACTGTGAGTATCATTATCTCATGGGCTAAGTACTTTGAGGGAATAAAATGGAGAAAATGAAGGGAGTAGCAGAATTTCATCTCTCGGCTTCCTGACTGCAGATACAGCTGACAAGCTGCTTCAAGCTCCCTTGAGCTCCAGCATGCCTTTTCCATTTGCCCTGGACCTGTGGGCCAAAATAATCCCTAAGTTCTTTATGTTGGTTTCATCAGGTATTTTGGCACAGCAACAAGTAACAAATACAACAAGAATCAACCAGGGCAACCAATGGGGTGAGAGGTGTTGAAGTCAGGTCACCCTAGTATCCTCAGTAAATATATATATATATATATATATATATATATATATATATATATATATATATTTCTGGATCTAACATAGTTTTACTTTCTTGAATATGGATAAATACCTAAGTAATTAAATGTATAGTTTTGCAGTTTTGTTTTAGCTTTACAATGTAAAAAACAAAGCATATTTAACAAAGATTGCAGGTCTAATTGGACATATTCATATAAAGGAATGCAAATAGAACCATATTTATTACCCTTCAAAAGACTCAAATTCAAGTGGATCAAAACCTCAACATACAACCAGATACAATACATCTAATAGAAGAGAAAGTGGGGAATAGCCTTGAACTCATTGGCATAGAAGAAATCTTCCTGAACAAAACACCCCGAAGCTCAGGCATGAAGGTCAACAATTAATGAATGGGACCTCACAAACCTGAAAAGCTTCTGCAAGGCTTAGGACATTAGCAATAGGACAAAACAGCAGCCTAGAGAATGGAAATAGATCTTCACCAATCCTACAAACAACAAAGGGATGATATTCAGAATATATAGATAACTCAAGAAATTAGTCAACATACCAAATAATCCAAACAA
>NW_021604674.1:4538914-4540661 GCF_004785775.1 Grammomys surdaster | reverse complement strand
AAGAATTAATAAAGAAATTGTGGTACATTTACACAACAAAATACTACTTAGCTTTTACAAACAAGGACATCATGAAACTTGCAAGCAAATGAACAGAACTAGCCTGAGTAAGCTAACCCAGACCCAGAAAGATATGCATGGTATATACTTATTTATAAGTGGATATTAGCTATAAAAGTACAGGATAACCATGCTACAATCCACAGACCCACAGAAGCTAACTAACAAGGAGGGCACAAGGGAGGTTGCTTGAATCTCATTCAGAAGGGAAAATAAAAGTAGACATTGGAAGGGAATGAAGAGAAGGAAGTGGGTAGTAAAGAAGCTGGAGAGGGGAATGGTTGTTGGGATCAGGTATGCATAGAGCAGGGTTGAGGGTGGGAGGGCTGGGGAAAAGAAGATAAATAGGAGGGAGCACCTCGGGGACAAGCCAGAGACTTGGAATGGGAGAGGCTTCTGGAATAACTACCTTCTATAGCCAGGCAGGATCCCCAGTAGAGGGATAAGGACATCAGCCAACCCACAAAATCTTTAACCTAAAATTTGTCCTGCCTATAAGAAGTACAGGGAACAAAGATGGAGTAGAGACAGAGTAAATGGTAAAGCAATGACTGGCCCAAACTGAGACCCATTCCATGGGAAAGAACCAGTCTCTGATTCTACTGATACTCTGTTATCCTTGCACACAGGAGCCTAGCTAGCATGACTGTCCTCTGAGAGGCTCCACCCACAAGCTGACTGAAACAGATGCAGAGACCCACAGCCAAACATTAGACAGAACTAAGGGAGTCTTGTGGAAGAACTGGGGTAAGTATTAAGGGACCTGGAGTGGGTATGAGCTCCACAGGAAGACCAATCGTGTCAACTGACAGGGACCCTTGGGGGCTTCCAGAAACTAAACCACCAACTAAAAAGCATGCATGGGCTGGACTTAGGTCTCCACACATATGTAGCAGATGTGCAGCTTAGTTTTCATGCAGGTCCCTAACAACTGGAACAGGAGTTGTGCCTAAAATCTGTTCCCTTCCTGTGGATCCTGCTCACTTAACTGGGTCTCCTTCCCTAACCTCAGTGGGAAAAGGTATGCCTAGTCCTGCAGTAACGTGTATTGAGATGGGGTGATACAGGGGGATCTCCCCCTTCTCAGAGGGGAAGGAAGAAGAAGTGGAGCTGCCTGAGGGTTACTCTGGAGCTGGAGGCTGTGCTACTGATGTGAAGTGAATAAGTATAATCAATATATGTATAATCAATTGGAATAATCAAAACAAAAGTAAAAATAAACCAAATGAACCAAACATATTTAGGTATTTATAGATCATTCTGCCCCAAACCAAAATAATATACATCCTGCTCATCACCTCATGAAACTTTATCAAAACACAACCACATACTCTTTCACAAAGCAAATTTAATAGATACAAGAAAATTGAAATAACCCCCTGTGTCTAATCAGACCACCACATATTAAACCTGGAAATTGACAATAGAAAGAACAAAAAGCTTACAAACTCATGAAGACACATCTCTCAACTGAATGAAAAATGGGTCAAGACACAATAAAGAAAGAAATTAAAGACGTTTTAGAATTTAAGGAAAATTAAGGCACAACATATCCAAACTTATGGGACATGCTGAAAACAGTACTAAGTATAAATACATACTATACATACTATATAGTATATATAGATATATATATACTATATATATAACAGTACTATATATGTATATATACACATACACACACACA
>NW_021604674.1:4531721-4535914 GCF_004785775.1 Grammomys surdaster | reverse complement strand
CGGGAGGCAGCTCTGCACCCAATCTCGCAGACTCCAGAGGAAGCGGGGCTCGCAGGACCTCTGTGCCAAGCAGGGTCTTGGGCTAGGAGGTGGCAGTGCTTGTCCTCAAACATGGAGCGGCTGGGACCCACTGAGACCCAGGAGTTCACTCCAGGCCCGGAGCATGGGTTCCTTCCGGTCTGTGCCCGAGCAGATCCCGGGAGTCAGCTCTGCACCCAATCTCACAGAACCTAGAGGAAGCGGGGCTCTTGGTGGCTCTAGCTAGCTCAAGCAGTTTCTTAGGCTAGGAGGTGGCAGTGCTTGCCCCCAATCAGGGAGCAACTGGGACCCACTGGGACCCACTGGGACTCACTGGGACCCAGGAATCCGCTCCTGACCCGGAGCCCCGGCCCCTTCTGGTTTCCACCTGAGCACCAAGCACATCTTGGGCCTCAGCTCTAACCCAAGCAGCAAAACCCATCCCAAACAGTTCTGACACAACCTAGATAATAGGAAAGACAGGCCCCAGTCAGAGACAGCACAGATAGCACAAAGGTGATCCAGATGGCAAAAGGCAAGTGCAAGAACACAAGCACGAGCAACCCAAGGTACTTGCCATCATCAGAACCTAGTTCTCCCACATTAGAAAGTCCTGAACTCCCCATATCACCAGGAAAACAAGAACCAGATCTAAAATCATTTCTAATGATGATGCTAGAGGACTATAAGAAGGAAATATATAACACTATCAAAAAACTTGAGGAGAACACAGGTAAACAGGATGAAGTCCTTAAAGAAACACAAAAATCCTTTAAAGAATTACAAGAAAATACAAACAAACAGATGAAGGAATTGAACAAAACCATCCAGGACATAAAAATGGAAGTGGAAACAATAAAGAAATCACAAAGGGAGACTACCCTGGAGATAGAAAACCTAAGAAAGAAATCAGGAGTCATAGACACAAGCATCACCAACAGAATACAAAAGATAGAAGAAAGAATCTCAGGTGCAGAAGATACCTTAGAAAATATTGACACAACTATCAAAGAAAATGCAAAATGCAAAAAGTTGTTAACACAAAATATCCAGGAAATCCAGGACGCAATGAGAAGACCAAACCTAAGGATAATAGGTATAGATGAGAGTGAAGATTCCCAACTTAAAGGGCCAGTAAATATCTTCAACAAAATTATTGAGGAAAACTTCCCTAACCTAAGGAATGAGATGCACATAATCACACAAGAACCCTACAGAACGCCAAACAGACTAGATCAAAAAAGAAATACCTCCCGTCACATAATAATCAAGACACAAAATGCAAAAATAAAGAAAGAATTTTAAAAGCAGTAAGGGAAAAAGGCCAAGTAACATATAAAGGCAAACCTATCAGAATTACACTTGACTTCTCACCAGATACTATAAAAGTCAGAAGATCTTGGACAAATATCATACAAACCCTAAGAGAACATAAATGCCAGCCCAAGCTACTTTACCCAGCAAAACTCTCAATTACCATAGACGGAGAAACTAAGATATTCCATGACAAAACTGAATTTACACAGTATCTTCCCACAAATCCAGCTCTACAAAGGATAATAGCAGGAGAGCTCCAATACAAGGAGGGCAATCATACCCTAGAAAGAGCAAGAAAATAATCCTTTTCCATCAAACCCAAAAGAAGATAACCACACAAATGATGTCTCCACTATTAGCAAAAATGACAGGAAGCAACAACACCCTCTCCTTAATATCTCTTAACATCAATGGACTCAATTCCCCAATAAAAAGGCATAGGCTAACGGACTGGATATGTAAACAGGACCCAGCTTTTTGTTGCTTACAGGAAACCCACCTCAGTGACAAAGACAGACACTACCTTAGAGTAAAAGGTTGGAAAACAATTTTTCAAGCAAATGGCCCTAAGAAACAAGCGGGAGTAGCCATTCTAATATCGAATAAAATCGACTTTCAACTTAAAACTATCAAAAAGGATAAGGAAGTGCATTTCATACTTGTCAAAGGAAAAGTCAACCAACAAGAACTCTCAATTCTGAATATCTATGCACAAAATACAAGAGCATCGACTTTCATAAAAGAAACCTTACTAAAGCTCAAAACACACATTGCACCTCACATAATAATAGTGGGAGACTTCAACACCCCACTCTCAGCAAAGGATAAATCATGGAAACAGAAACTAAATAGAGATACAGTAAAACTAACAGAAGTTATGAACCAAATGGACTTAACAGATATCTATAGAACATTTCACCCTAAAGCAAAAGAATATACCTTTTTCTCAGCAACTCATGGTACCTTCTCTAAAATAGACCATATAATTGGGCACAAGACAGGCCTCAACAGATATAAAAAAAATTGAAATAATTCCCTGCATCCTATCATATCACCATGGTTTAAGGCTGGTCTTGAAAAATGACAAAGAGAATGGAAAGCCCACATTCACATGGAAACTGAACAACATTCTACTACTTGATAATCAGGTAAGGAAAGAAATAAAGAAAGAAATTAAAAACTTTTTAGAATTTAATGAAAATGATGACACATCATACCAAAATCTGTGGGATACAATGAAAATTCATAGCTCTAAGTGCCTGCAAAAAGAAACTGGAGGGAGTATAGACTAGCAGCTTGACAGAGCACCTGAAAGACCTAGAACAAAAAGAAGCTAATACACCCAAGAGGAGTAGATGGCAGGAAATAATCAAACTCAGGGCTGAAATCAACCAAATAGAAACAAAAATAACTATCCAAGGAATCAATAAAACCAGGAGCTGGTTCTTTGAGAAAATCAACAAGATAGATAAACCCTTAGCTAGACTAATCAGAGGGCAGAGAGACAGTATCCAAATTAATAAAATCAGAACTGAAAAGGGTGACATAACAACAGAAACCGAGGAAATTTAAAAAATCATCAGATCCTACTACAAAAGCCTATACTCAACAAAATTGGAAAATTTGGATGAAATGGACAATTTTCTAGACAAATACCAGGTACCAATGTTAAATCAGGACCAGATAAACCATCTAAACAGTTCCATAACCCCAAAAGAAATAGAAGCAGTCATTAAAAGTCTCCCTACAAAGAAAAGCCCGGGACCAGACGGTTTTAGTGCAGAATTCTATCAGACTTTCAAGGAAGACCTAATTCCAATTCTTTTCAAACTATTCCACAAAATAGAAACAGAAGGTACACTACCCAACTCATTCTTTGAAACCACAATTACACTCATACCTAAGCCACACAAAGACCCAACAAAGAAAGAGAACTTCAGGCCAATCTCCCTTATGAACATTGATGCAAAATTACTCAATAAAATTCTAGCGAACCGAATCCAAGAACACATCAAAACAATTATCCATCACGATCAAGTAGGTTTTATCCCAGGAATGCAGGGTAGGTTCAGTATTCGGAAATCCATCAAAGTAATCCATTATATAAACAAACTCAAAGAAAAAAACCACATGATCATATCACTAGATGCTGAGAAAGCATTTGACAAAATTCAACACCCCTTCATGATAAAAATCTTGGAAAGGTCAGGAATTCAAGGTCCATACCTAAACATAGTAAAAGCAATATACAGCAAACCAGTAGCCACCATTAAACTAAATGGAGAGAAACTTGAAGCAATCCCACTAAAATCAGGGACTAGGCAAGGCTGCCCACTCTCCCCCTACTTATTTAATATAGTATTGGAAGTCCTAGCCAGAGCATTTAGGCAACACAAGGAGGTCAAAGGGATACAAATTGGCAAGGAAGAAGTCAAAATATCACTATTTGCAGATGATATGATAGTATACTTAAGTGACCCCAAAACTTCCACCAGAGAACTCTTAAACCTGATAAACAACTTTAGCAAAGTGGCTGGATATAAAATTAACTCAAGCAAATCAGTAGCCTCCTCTACTCAAAAGATAAACTGGCTGAGAAAGAAATTATGGAAATGACACCCTTCACAATAGTCACAGATAATATAAAATACCTTGGTGTGAACCTAACCGAGCAAGTGAAAGACCTGTATGACAAGAACTTTATGCCCCTGAAGAAAGAAATTGAAGCAGATCTCAGAAGATGAAAAGATCTCCCATGCTCATGGATTGGAAGGATTAATATAGTAAAAATGGCTATTTTGCCAAAAGCCATCTACAGATTTAATGCAATCCCCATCAAAATTCCCACTCAATTCTTC
>NW_021604674.1:4529997-4531621 GCF_004785775.1 Grammomys surdaster | reverse complement strand
TCAAGCTGTACTACAAAGCAATAGTGATAAAAAAAAACTGCATGGTATTGGAACAGAGACAGGCAGGAGGATCAGTGGAATAGAATAGAAGACCCAGAAATGAACCCCCATACCTATGGTCACTTGATCTTTGACAAAGGGGCTAAAACCATCTAATGGAAAAAAGATAGCATTTTCAACAAATGGTGCTGGTCCAACTGGTGGTCGGCATGTAGAAAAATGCAAATTGATTCATACTTATCTCCTTGTACAAAGCTCAATTCCAAGTGGATTAAGGAAGTCCACCTAAAACCAGCCACACTGAAACTAATAGAAGAGAAACTGGGAAAAAGCCTGAAACACATAGGCACAGGGAAAAAGTTCCTGAACAGAACACCAATGGCCTGTGCTCTAAGATGAAGAATTGACAAATGGGACCTCATAAAGCTGCAAAGCTTCTGTAAAGCAAAGGACACAGTCAATAGGACAGAGCAGCAACCAACAGATTGGGAAAAGATCTTCACCAACCCTACATCTGATAAAGGGCTAATATCCAAGGTATACAAAGAACTGAAGAAATTAGACTCTAGACAATCAAAGAACCCTATTAAAAAATGGAGCACAGAGCTGAACAAAGAATTCTCAACTGAGGAAGCTCGAATGGTTGAGAAGCACCTAAAGAAGTGTTCAGCATCACTAGTCATCTGGGAAATGCAAATGAAAACAACACTGAGATTCCACCTCACACCAGTCAGAATGGCTAAGATCAAAAACACAGGTGACAGCACATGTTGGCGAGGATGTGGAGAAAGAGGAACACTCCTCCACTGTTGGTGAGATTGTAAAACTGGTACAACCACTATGGAAGGCAGTCTGGCGGTATCTCAGAAAATTGAACATAGTGTTACCTGGGGACCCAGCTATACCACTCCTGGGCATATACCCAAAAGAAGTCTCAACATACAACAGGGACACATGCTCCACCATGTTCATAGCAGCCTTATTTATAATAGCCAGAAGTTGGAAAGAACCCAGATGCCCTTCAACAGAAGAATGGATGCAGAAAATGTGGTACATTTATACAATGGAGTACTACTCAGCTATTAAAAACAATGAGTTCACAAAATTCCTAGGCAAATGGATGGAGCTGGAAAATATCATCTTGAGTGAGATGACCCAATCTCAAAAGAACATACTTGGTATGCACTCACTGATAAGTGGATATTAGCCCAAAAGCTCACAATTTCTAAGAAACTACATATAGACCACATAAAACTCACATAGAAGAAGGAAGACCAAAGTATGAATGCGTTGGTCCTTTCTAGAAGGAGTATCAAAAGTTTCAACCAGAGCTCCCAAAGTCTAAACTGCCAGCCAGAGAGCACAAAGGGAGGGACTCATGCACCTGTATAGGGAATTGAGAGTGACCTTGTTAGACTTCAGTGAAAGTGGAGGGCCATGGTCCCCAAAAGTTTGGATCCCCTACTGTGTAGGAATTCGAGAGCAGGGAGTTGGGACTGGGAGGATGTTGGGAGCACACCATCACAAAAATTAGGAGGAGGAGGTATGGGATAAGGGGTTTTGGGGGAGGATGAGAAAGGAGATAACATTGAAAGGTAAATACATATAATATACAATAAAAAAA
>NW_021604674.1:4504231-4529897 GCF_004785775.1 Grammomys surdaster | reverse complement strand
CTATTTTAAGCTCTCCACAAAAGAATTTAAATCTCTGTTCAATATTCTCAAGAGAGAGGTAAACCCTAATTTCCTCAACAGTTAATTGACAAAAGAGAGGTAATCTCACAAAAAGTAGAAAAAGCTATTTCTAATTGATATATTATATAGTCTGATTAATTGTCAGTGGTGCTATAAAAGTCCTTTGACAAAAGATTATTAATATAGATTTATATATCCTTAAATAAGGTCTTCATGACTCTCTGAGTGTGGAAGGAGCAACTGTTGGCGCTTCTGCCCTGATTTTACAAGAACTCTGAAAAATTGGCTTTAAAAACAAAAGAGGGGGAACGGTACCCCCTCAGAAGGAGTCCCCCTGAAATACTCTCCATCATGCCTTGTTCACTTTTATCTCTCTAAAGCTGAAAGCTCATGGCAAATCTCTTGCTGACCATGTTGGTGACCTCTGGCACCACCAAGACCAACAAAACTTTGCCACAGATATGGGGAAGGACCCTCTTACCCGTAAAGGGAATAGCCCAGACCCAGTTCCCTTATGGAGCCGAGGACTGATATGCCTGTCCAATACCACAGAAGGCACAGCTAACCGGCTACCAAAAAGATTAATGAAAAAAAAATAGATACCCCCACAAAGCCAGGCCCAACCATAAATACGATGAATAACAATTTACATCCAGGGAAGAGAAATCTCCCTGAGAATCCCCTTCTTTTTTCTTCCCAGGTAAAAGTGAATCACCCGTGATGCCTGCTGTTAGAAGTTCTAATCCAGATGTGCCAGAAGCTAGGACCCTCGCCCTTACCCTCACCCACTACCTTTCCCCACCTGCACAATGTCCCCTGAAGCTTAGCAACTGCAAGATCCTGCTTGGCAACTGCAGATAGACTCAAAGCAGTGTACCATATTTTCTGAAGAATAGCAAGGAGACCATAACTCAAGCAGTGTACTATATCTTCTGAAGAATAGCAGGTTGCAGTCCTCCTCGCCCCCATGAATAACTAGGACCCACCGGTAGGGTCAAGTGGCGCCCGGACGTGGGGCTCGAGGCACGGACCCCTCCAGACAGACCCTCATTGAGAGGACGAGCGCACGACATCAAGATTGAGTGAGACAGAGATCTTCGCCCACGACCTGTCGTCCTCGGAACCTGGTTGATTCTGCCATCAAGAAGACGGTTGAAGTTCATTACCATCAGCTGAAAATTGAGGAGGATCCAGAAGTGACTCTGCAGGAGACTGACACAGCTGCCAGCTCCCCTGCCTCCCCCTACGGTCGACCCCTAGACTTCCACGCCCTCCAGAAGGGTTCCTGGTATGCCTGGCTTTGCCCTCGTTTCTCTTGCTAGAGAGTTTGGCCTCTTGATCACCCCAACAAAAATTGGCTTTTTCCTAAACCAAGGCCACCCTTGATATGGCCGCTAACATTGGGGAGCCTTCCTTTATGACAATATTACACCCCAAACTGACAAATGGTTGGTAACTTGAACATTTACAAGGGACTAGGATGGCTGTGAGTTAGCCCAATGACGGGATTATTGTAGGTCCACTTCCCAGGGGCCCACCCAATGCAGCCGAAAAGGAGTGCATGGTGCTGGGAGTGGGTGCAGCCTACATGGCCTAAGACAGGGCTCTCACCCTCCTTTCACCCACCTCGGGGTCCCTTGACGTTGCCCATCGTCGACAGCCTAAAGCCTTCGACCGTCGATGTGACTCGTCTCACATCAATGTTTTGGGGTTGTGAACTTGTCTAAGACCCCCCCATAATTAGACATCCAAATTCAAAATTCACATAGCTGGGATTGATTATAAGACGCCTTCTCTAACTAAACAGAGAAGGAGGAGATGCCAGAATCCAGGACCCTCACCCTTACCCTCACCCCCTACCTTTCCCCACCTGCACAATGTCCCCTGAAGCTTGGCAACTGCAAGATCCTGCTTGGCAACTGCAGATAGACTCAAAGCAGTGTACCATATCTTCTTAAGAATAGCAGGGAGACCATAACTCAAGCAGTGTACCATATCTTCTGAAGAATAGCAGGTAGATCATAATTCAAGGCAGTGTACCGTATAGACCATGACATGCTTCAAGGCACAGGCCAAGAAGATTCTGTACTTTTCCACAACCTGGCCCCTCTTACCCCCTCCCCTTGTAAAACATGCTATAAAAAAGCATTTCGAGAAGAAGCTTAGTGTGTGTCCTAATTTTCTGTCTCTGTGTAGGTAGACCTGTGCCGCAAACATGCTCCGCCAGATCCTCGGGCAAGCCAAGAAGCATCCCAGCTTGAGTCCTCTGTTCATGTTTATTGGAGCAGGGGGCACTGGAGCAGCGCTGTATGTGATGCGCTTGGCATTGTTCAATCCAGATGTCAGCTGGGACAGGAAGAATAACCCTGAGCCTTGGAACAAACTGGGTCCCAATGACCAATATAAGTTCTACTCAGTGAATGTGGACTACAGCAAGCTGAAGAAAGAAGGCCCAGACTTCTAAACTATGAAATTCACTGTAAAGCTGCTAATGAAGGAGCCATCCGCACAATTTTCCACTTAAGCAGAAAATATATCTCTGAATGCATGAAATCACGTTGATTTTTTTTTTTGGAGTTTATTAAACTGATGAATAAATCTCTGAAAAAAAAGCATTTCAGGTTCAAAATAAATAAATAAATAAAATAAAATAAATAAATAAATAAATAAATAAATAAATAAATAAAAAGAAAGAAATCTCAAAGGGAGACAATCATGGAGATAGAAAACCTAGGAAAGAGATCAGGAGTCATAGACGCAAGCATCACCAACCAAATATAAGAGATAGAAGAGAGAATCTCAAGTGCAGAAGATACCATGGAAAATATTGACACAGTTGTCAATGAAAATGCAAAATGCAAAAAATTTGTAACCCAAAACATCCAGGAAATCCAGAACACAATGAGAAGACCAAACCTAAGGATAATAGGTATAGATGAGAGTGAAGATTCCCAACTTAAAGGGCCAGTAAATATCTTCAACAAAATTATTAAGGAAAACTTTCCTAACCTAAAGAATGAGATCCCCATAAACACATAAGCAAGCTACAGAACACCAAATAGACTAGACCAGAAAAGAAATACCTCCTGTCACATAATAATCAAAACATCAAATGCACAAAACAAAGACAAAATACTAAAAGCAGTAAGGGGAAAAGGTCAAGTAACATATAAAGACAGACCTATAAGAATTACACCAGGCTTCTCACCAGAGAATATAAAAGCCAGAAGAGCCTGGACTGACATCATACAGACCCTAAGAGAACATAAATGCCAGCCCAGAGTACTATACCCAGCAAAACTCTCAGTCATTATGGATGATGAAACCAAGATATTCCATGACAAAACCAAATTTGCACAATATCTTCCTACAAACCCAGCACTTCAAAGGATAACTGATGGAAAACGCCAACAAAAGGAGGGAAACTACAACCTAGAAAAAGCAAGGAAGCAATCTTCCAACAACCCCAAAAGAAGATAGCTATACAAACATAAGTCTATCTCTAATAACAAAAATAACAGGAAGCCACAATCATTTTTCCTTAATATCTCTTAACATTGATGAACTCAATTCCCCAATAAAAAGACAAAGACTATCAGACAGGATACATAAACAGGACCCAGAATTTTGCTGCATACAAGAAATGCAACTCAGTGACAAAGACAGACTACCTCAAAATAAAAGGATGGAAAACTATTTTCAAAGCCAATGGTCCAAAGAAACAAGCTGGAATAGCCATTCTAAAATCAAATAAAATCGATTTTCATCCAAAATTAATCAAAAAAGATAAGGAAAGACACTTCATACTCATCAAAGGAAAAATCTACCAAGGTGAACTCTCAATTCTGAACATCTATGCTCCAAATGCAAGGGCACTTACATACATAAAAGAAACTTTACTAAAGCTCAAAACACACATTACACCTCAGACAATAATAGTGGGGGATTTCAACACCCCACTCTCAGCAATGGACAGATCTTGGAAAAAGAAACTAAATGGAGACACTTTGAAATGAACAGAAGTTATGAACCAAATGGACTTAACAGACATCTATAGAACATTTCATCCTAAAATAACAGAATATACCTTTTTCTCAGCACTTCATGGTATCTTCTCCAAAATAGGCCATATAATTGGTCACAAAACAGGCCTCTACAGAATCAAAAAGATTGAAATAATCCCTTGCGTCTTATCAGCTCACCAGAGACTAAGGTTGGTCTTTAATAATGACAAAAACAAAGGAAAATACACATGCCTGTGGAATCTGAAAAACTCACTACTCAAAGATGACTTGGTCAAGGAAGAAATAAAGAAAGAAATTAAAGACTTTTTAGAGTTTAATGAAAATGAGGACATATCATACCAAAACTTGTGGGACTCCATGAAGGCACTGCTCAAAGGAAAACTCATAGCTCTAAGTGCCTACAAAAAGAAACTGGAGAGAGCATACACAAACAACTTGACAGCACAACTAAGAGCTCTAGAACAACAAGAAGCAAATGCACCCAAGAGGCGTAGAAGGCAGGAAATAATCAAACTCAGGGCTGAAAACAACCAAATAGAAACAGAAAGAACTATACAAAATATCAACAAAACAAGGTTCTTTGAGAAAATCAACAAGATAGATAAACCGTTAGCCAGATTAGCCAGAGACCACAGAGACAGTATCCAAAGTAATAAAATCAGAACTGAAAAGGGAGACATAACAACAGAAACTGAGGAAACTTAAAAAATCATCAGATCCTACTACAAAGGCCAACACAAAAAAACTGGAAAACTTGGATGAAATGGACAACTTCCTAGACAGATACCAAGTACCAAAGTTAAATCAGGAGCCGATAAACCATCTAAACAGTCCCATAACCCCTAAGGAAATAGCAGCAGTCATTAAAAGTCTCTCCACCAAAGCCCAGGACCAAATGGTTTTAGTGCAGAATTCTATCAGACCTTCAAGGAAGACTTAATAACAATTCTCTTCAAACTATTCCACAAAATAGAAACAGGAGGAACACTACCCAATTCATTCTATGAAGCTAAAATTACACTCATACCCAAACCTCACAAAGACCCAACAAAAAAGAGAACTTAAGACCAATCTCCCTTATGGACAAAGATGTAAAAATACTCAATAAAATTCTAGCAAACAAAATTCAAGAATACATCAAAACAATCATCCATCATGATCAAGTAGGTTTTATCCCAGGAATGCAGGGATGGTTCAATATTCAGAAATCCATCAATGTAATCCACTATATAAACAAACTTAAAGAAAAAAAACCACATGATCATCTCACTAGATGCTGAGAAAGCATTTGACAAAATTCAACATCCCTTCATGATAAAAGTCTTGGAAAGATCAGGAATTCAAGGCCCCTACCTAAACATAGTAAAAGCAATTTACAGCAAAGCAGTAGCCAACATCAAACTAAATGGAGAGAAACTTGAAGCAATCCCACTAAGATCAGGGACTAGACAAGGCTGTCCACTCTCCCCCTAACTATTCAATATAGTACTGGATGTCCTAGCCAGAGCAATTAGACAACAAAAAGAAGTCAAAGGGATACAAATAGGAAAGAAAGAAGTCAAAATATCACTATTTGCAGATGATATGATAGTATACTTAAGTGACCCCAAAACTTCCACCAGAGAACTCCTAAACCTGATAAACAACTTCAGCAAATTGGCTGGTTATAAAATCAACTCAAACAAATCAGTAGCCTTCTTCTACATGAAAGATAAACAGACTGAGAAAGAAATTAGGGAAATGACACCCTTCACAATACTCACAAATAATATGAAATACCTTGGTGTGAATCTACCCAAGCAAGTGAAAGACCTGTGTGACAAGAACTTCAAGTCTCTGAAGAAAGAAATCAAAGACGATCTCAGAAGATGGAAACATCTCCCATGCTCATGGATTGGCAGGATTAATATAATAAAAATGGCCATCTTACCAAAAGCAATCTACAGATTCAATGCAATTCCCATTAAAATGCCAACTCAATTCTTCACAGAGTTAGAAAAAGTAATTCTCAAATTCATTTCGAATAACAAAAAACCCAGGATAGTGAAAACTATTCTCAACAATAAATGAACTTCTGAAAGAATCACCATCCCTGACCTCAAGCTGTACTACAGAGCAATAGTGATAAAAACTGCATGGTATTGGTACAGAGACAGGCAGGAAGATCAATGGAATAGAATTGAAGACCTAGAAATGATCCCACACACCTATGGTCATTTGATCTTTGATGAATGAGCTAAAACTGTCCAGTGGAAAAAGGACAGCATTTTCAACAAATGGTGCTGGAGGACAACATGTAGAAGAATGAAAATTGATCCATTCTTATCTCCTTGTACAAAGCTCAAGTCTAAGTGGATAAAGGACCTCCACATAAAACCAGATACACTGAAACTAATAGAAGAGAAGGTGGGGAAGAACCTCAAATACTTGGGCACAGGAGAAAATTTCCTGAACAGAACTCCAATGGCATATGCTCTAAGATCAAGAATTGACAAATGGGACTTCATAAAATCACAAAGTTTCTGTAAGGCAAAGGACACTGTCAATAGGACAAAATGACAACCAACAAATTGGGAAAAGATCTTTACCAATCCTACATCTGATAGAGGACTAATATCCAATATATACAAAGAACTCAAGAAATTATACTCCAGACAATCAAATAACCCTATTAAAAAATGGGGTATAGAGCTTGACAAAGAATTTTCAACTGAGGAAACTCAAATGGCCGAGAAGCACCTAAAGAAATGTTCAGTATCCTTAGTCATCAGGGAAATGCAAATCAAAACAACCCTGAGATTCCACCTCACAACAGTCACAATGGCTAAGATCAAAAACTCAGGTCATAATAGATGCTAGCGAGGATGTGGAGAAAGAGGAACACTCCTCTATTGTTGGTGGGACTGCAAAATGGTGCAACCACTTTGGAAATCAGTCTGGCGGTTCCTCAGAAAATTGGACATAGCATTACCTGAGGATCCACCTATACCAATCCTGGGCATATACACAGAAGATGCTCGAACATATAACAAGGACATATGCTCAACTATGTTCATAGCAGCCTTATTTATAATAGCCAGAAGCTGGAAGAAACTAGATGTCCTTCAACTGAGGAATGGATTCAAAAAATGTGGTACATTTACACAATGGAGTATTACTCAGCTAATAAAAACAATCAATTTGAGAAATTCCTAGGTAAATGGATGGAACTAGAAAATACCATTCTGAGTGAGGTAAGCCAATCACAAAAGAACACACATGGTATTCACTCACTGACAATTGGATATTAGCCCAGAACCTTGAAATGCCCAAGATTCAACTCACAGGCCACATGGAGCTCATGAAGAAGGAAGACCAAGTGGGGGGTGCTTCGGTCCTTCTTAGAAAGAGCAACAAAATACTCAAGGGAGCAAATATGGAGACAAAATGAGGGACAGAAACTGAAGGAGGGGGCTTCTGGAGACCATTCCACCTGAATATCCATCCCATGTGCAGTCACCAAAAGTAGATGCCGATGTGGAAGTCAGGAAGTGCATGCTGACAGGAGCCTGATATAGCTGTGTCGTTAGAGGTCTGCAAGAGTCTGACATATTCAGAGTCAGATGCTCACAGCTAGCCATTGAACTGATCATGGGGTTCCAAATGGAGAATTTAGAGTGAAAACTGTTGGAGCTGAGGGGGTTTGTGGCCCCATGAGGAGAGCAGCAATACCAACCAACCAGAGCTCCCAGGGTCTAAACCACCAGCCTGGAATGGGGGAATGGGGTAAGGGGATAACATATGAAATGTAAATAAAACATCCAATAAAAAAAATTTTAAAAACTTAAAAAAGAAAAAAACAAACATAGATGATAATGTAATTTGTAATTATTATAAAAAAGAAATCAGTCTATGCTAATGCTGGCTACTCTCCTGTCCTCATGCAGCAGTCTGTCCAACTTCTCACAGTTCACCTGTCCCCAAACCACTGGTATCTTCCCAGCCATCTGAACCCTGTGTCTTACTGTCACAAATCCCCATAACCCAGTAAAAGCAAAACTTCAGAGACTGGTAATTTATCAGTCAGATTCATAACAGTAAATTCTCAACTAACAAAATGCCCACTCAAAGAATTCAAAACTCAATTGATATTGATACAAGATGTCCACCTATATTTGAAAATTTGCCCTACATTACACTATTGCTCTTATATTATATTCAAGACTACCTGTAGCTGTTTCAAGCCACTTGGATTCGGTTCATCCTCTTCCTCCATCTTTCTCTGTCCTCTCCTGGCTCTCCCCTGTCCTGTCTCTCCACTGTCCTCTCTCTCTAAAACTCTTAGCCCCGCCTTCCTTTTTCATTGCCCAATCAGAGAATCTAGCCTTATATTTCACCTGCCCTCACCTGTGTACTAACAGCAATCCACATGGTAACATTTTATGTTTCAAATATGGAAAGGTACTTTTTGTCAGGAAACCCATCATTTGAACACACCTCCTAGATGTTGACTATATTTGAATTAGATCTGGTAAACACTGTTATTCACCGTTACTTACAGATCAGAATAATTGCATCAACTAAATCATATACCACAATAAAAATTACCCTATTATACTTTCTCTGCTCTTATTATAATGTATTATTAAATACATACTTTATATTACCTCATCATTAATACAATAGGATATTCTCACAAACAAAAAAAATTAAAATAAAAATTAATCTTGTTCTCCATAATGCAAAACGACTGAAACTCAGAGAACTTGGTTACAACAACTTGGAAAATTATAGGTTTCAAAATGTTACTAAGATATTTTAATTATGTCATTTTCACAAACAAAATTAAATAATACACAATAGAAAGCAAACTCAAGAGCAGAAAGCAAAATCAAGAGCAGAACAACTAGGTGCAATAGAAGGTGAGTGTTGTACCTCAAATATAAAAGACCCCCATGGGCTCATGTATTTGAATACATGATTTTCTTGGAAGCACAGTTTTAAAGAACTATGAATTCTTTAGGAAATAGAACTTTGTCTAAGGAAACGGTTACTTTCTTAAGAGTACTTGAGAAGGAGGTGAGGTTTTATAGCCTGGATCTACTATTGCTGTCTGATTTCTGTTCCAACAAAGTGTGGAAATTGGAGGTCTCCCAGTAAGGCATGCTTCGCATCAAGCATCACCTTTCCCTCTGTCTTTCCCTACATGGTGAGCTGAAACACTTCATACTATGAAACAAAATAAACTTTTCCATCCAAAGATTGGTTCTTGTCATATATTTAGTCACAGAAAACAGAAAAGTAACCAATACTGAAAGTTTATACATAAAGGGGGACCATTCTGATACATCTAACTGAAATTCTTAATCTTTGTAATGGGTCTGCTAGAAGACTGTGTAAGAGCTTAGAGATGGAAGATAAGAATATTTAGAGTGCTATAAACAGAATTTAATGGGGAATTCTGATAAGACTTTGGAGGATTGGAATGCTGAGAGAATGAGAACAGTGGAAGACGATCTCATGAGGTTTATTATGAGAAACAACTACTCTTAGTAACTAGGCTAGAGGCCATTGCTATCTCATTTGGGCAGAGAATATAGTGACATTCTGCCTATTTCATAAGAACTTGAGTGAGGCCGGATTGAAACGTAATGAACTAATTTGTTGACTAGAGGAAATGTCAACACAGGATATGGGGAAGTGGGCTGAGAGAGGCAGCTGGGTACCTGGTCAAGTAAACCTAGAAACCCAGAGACCCTCCAGGAATGGGAGGAGTTCGGCCTTGCTCCTGGATCCCTGGGTCCTTTCACATAGCTACAGCCCTGTGCTTCCTGGAGTGAACACAGTCAAATTCCTGCACCTCTTCCTCTCTGAGCAAGGGGCCCCAGCCCCTGGGGCGGCAGACATGGCACTCTTAATTCAACCCAATAGGACCCACACCCACACTCACGACACAGCCCAACAACAGGAGAGCATTTTAGCTGTGGCATGCTTGCTGATCACTGCTCTTATCTAGGTCTGAGGTGAAAGAGAAAAATACATGGGATAGAATTATATGAAAACGTTTTGTTTTATGGAGAAAAGATGGGAGCAAGTTTAACATAGCCTGTGTTTGATGGGTAACACTACTAGTAGGCTGTAATTGGAAAAGATATTGCCACTACAAATAAGAATCTGAGATAATAAAAAAGATTCCTTGGGAATAAGACATAATCCATGGTAGATTATAAATTATAAGAATGCAAATTCACATGAAATCAGGAAATTTAAACTGAGATTTTTGTTACAGTTCTCATCTCAAAAAGCCTCACTTTTGAATCACTTCCCCATGGTGAACCTCAAGAGAACAATGATGCCACTGCATATGTGGTCCAAGAATGCCTGTAGTTCACCATGATCCACTAATAGAACCTGGTGACATTACCTACATGATGCTACCCTTAGTGGCATAAAATACAGAGTTAGGGAGCCCACAGGCTTGTCTCAAAGCACCAAACAACTTCTCACACAAAGTAATGTGTGTTAGAATAGAATTCTATACACTAAATAATAAGGACACCATTATATTAAACTGAAAAGGAGAACTACATGTAGTAAGGAAGACCTCATACTTTGGGGTCATTCATTTTCTTTAGAAGACTCTAAACATAAGTATGTAGATGAGTCATGAGAGTGATAACAGACAATGTAGAAAACAGACATGAATGTTTGTGGCTACCCTATGCTGTCAAAAACTGATTCCATCCTGAGCCCCAGATGCTGGACATTGAGTTGCAGAAATTTTTGATATCCTACTGGATTTCATTCTTGCTTTGCTCTGTTCTTTCCCTTCTCTGCTGCCATTCCTCCCTTTTGGAGTGGAAATATTTACTTTTCTTCATGCCATATCAGAAGCATGTAACTAGGTTTTTATCTTATAGAGTTTCTGTTAACAGATTGCCTTCAGTATCAAAAGAGATTTTAGACTTTAGACTATTGAACACTGTATAGACAATAGAAATTTACAGGAACTTTGTGAGTTTCAATGAATGCATTTTGAATTATGAGACAGCCATGATTATGGGGACCAAGGTAGGAAAGGTAGTTAGAATAGGAAAGTATTCTTCATGTCTGTTTTCTATACTGTATACTTCATACACTTATGTGTTTGAACCCTAGTCCATAGCTGCTAACAGTGTTTTAGAATTCTATGGGAAGAATTAAGACGTAAAGCTTTCTTGAAAAATTAGAAGACTGTGGGTTGGCCTTTAGGATTCTGTTCCTTGCCCCACTTCCTATCTGCTCTATATTTCCTGTTCTACTCAGATGTAGGGAGCCACATATACTCTCCTCCAAGATGACATTAGTCTATCAAATTGTAACTCAAATCCCTCATTACTTAAAATGCTTTTTATCAAATATTTGATCACACACCAAGAAAAGCAGCCTATACAATGGAGAAAGAAGTATATTATTCATTGGTCAAAAGCATAAAACTACCATAGTATTTACAGACACAAACAAGAGAAAATATTTAATAGTCATGAGGATCTAAGGATCTCTATGATATAAATTGCAACATCATCGATGACAGTGCTTAACAAAAAATAGAATTTTGTAAATACATTATTAAATGTGATCAACATGAATCATTTTAGTTAATTCCAAGCACTAAACCTGTACTTTAAAAAAATTAAATGAGGTCTTTCCAGTCTATCTACACCTCCATCTCCACCCAGGGCAAATTTGCATACCCCAACTCCCCATACAAACACACACACACACACACACACACACACACACACAACCTGCCTGTCTCCCAGGATCTCTGCCTTAACCAGGAACACAAGTGAGAACCCTGCCCCAATATCCATGCCAGCTCGGACCCACAAATCCCAGCAGACTATGGATCTATCCTGCTCTGCCTGATCCCCACTGTCATTCTTGATCCACCTCCATCTGCACCCAAAGCAGATCAACATGCGTCCCACACACACATACACACAGCCTGCCTGTCTCCCAGGAGGAATGCCTTAACCAGGGACACAAGATTAATGCCCTAACAAGGGGCACTGGAGCCCTCCTTAGACAGAATAGCAGTGTCTGCCTCCCCGGAGGCTTGTTCCACTATGCAACACCCTGGTGAGTTAACACCAAAGATAACCAGACAGGCAGGAGGCAGGCATAAGAACATAAGCAACAGAAGCCAATGTAATTTGGCACCATCAAAACCCAGTTCTCCTATAGCAAGCCCTGGATACCCTAACACACCCAAGAGCAAAATTCTGACCTAAAATCCAATCTCATGAAGATGGTAGAGCCTTTAAGGAGGATATAAATAACTTTCTTTTAAAAAATACAGGAAAACACATGCAAACAGGTAGAAGTCCTTAAAAAGGAAATAAATGAATCCCTTAAAAAATACAAGAAAAGACAATCAAGCAGGTGAGGTAACTGAACAAAATGGTTCAAGATCTAAAAAGGGAAATAGAAGCAATGAAGAAAGCACAAATGGAGGCAACTCTGAAGCTAGAAAACCAAGGTAAAAAGATAAAGATGGTATAGATGCAAACATCACCAACAGAACACAAGAAATAGAAGAGGGAATCTCAGGCATAGAAGATACCATAGAAGATATTGGCACATTGATAAAAGAAAAGACAAAATGTAAAAAGCTTCTAACCCAAAATATCCAGGAAATGTGGGACATAATGAAAAGACCAAACCTAAGAATAATAGAAAATGAAGAGGGTGAAGATACCCAGTTCAAATGAAGAAAACATCTTCAACAAAATTGTAGAAGAAAACTTCCCTAACCTAAAGAAAGAGATGGCCATGAACATACAAAAAGCCTACAGAGCACCAAATAGACTGAACAAGAAAAGAAAATCCTCTCATCATGTAATAATCAAAACACTAAGTGTACAGGACAAAAGAAAGAATATTAAAAGCTGAAAGGGAACTAGGCCAAGTGACACATAAAGGCAGACCTAACAGATATGCAGCAGTCTTCTCAACAGAGACACTAAAAGCCAGAAGATCTTGGACAGATGTCAAGCAGACCTTCATACTACACAGATGCCAGCCCAGGCTACTGTATCGAGCAAAACTCTCAATCACCATAGGTGGGGAAACCAATATATTGCATAACAAAACCAAATTTAAACATTATTGACTAATCCAGCCCTACAGAGGATGCCAGAAGGAAAATCCCAACACAAGGAGATTTAACTATAACCAAGAAAAAAACAATAAATTAACCATCTCACAACAAAACCAAAAGAGAATCGCACTCACATACCGCATCCAACAATAAAAATAACAGGAACGAACAACCATCTGTCTTTAATATCATTCAATATTAATGGAGTCAATTCCCCAATAAAAAGATACAGGTTAACAGATTGAATATGTAAACAGAATCCATCATTTTACTGCATACAAGAAACACATCTAAGTAACAAAGACACTACCTCAGGGTAAAGGACTAGAAAAAGTTTTCCAAGCAAATGGTCTGGAGGAAGAACCAAGAGTAGCCATTCTAATATCCAATAACATATACTTTCAACCAAAAGTGATCCAAAGGCATTGGGAGGGACATTTCATACTCATCAAAAGAAAAATTCACTAAGAGAAAGTGCCAATTCTGAACATCTATGCTCTAAATTGAAGGACAACCACATTCATAACAGAAACTTTATTACTTCTCAAACCACAAATTAAAACTCACACAATAATAGTGGGAGACTTCAACACCCCACTCTCAGCAATGGGCAGATCATTAAAACAGAAATTAAATAGAGATATAATGAAACTAAAAGAAGTTATGAACCAAATGGATTTAACAGATATCTATAGAACATTTCACCCAAAACAAAAGAATATACCTAATTCTCAACACTTCACAGAACTTACTCCAAAACTGACCACATACTTGGACACAAAACAAGACTCAACAGGTATAAGAAGTTTGGAACTATCCCCTGCATTCTATCAGACCACCATGGACTAAGGCTAGACTTGAATAACAACAAAAACAACAAAAAGCCCATATACTCATGGGAACTGAACAACTCTCTGCTTAATGAAAAATTTGTCAGGGAAGAAAAAAGGAAAAAGTCAAAGACATTCTAGAATTCAGTGAAAATGAAGACAAAACATACCCAAACTTAAGGGACACAATGAAAGCAGTGCTAAGAGGACAATTCATAGCACTAAGGGCCCTCTTGAAGAAATTGGAGAGATCCCATGTAAGCAACTTAACAGCACACCTGAAAGCTCTTGAACAGAAAGAAGCAAACACACACAGAGGAGTAGATGGCAGGAAATAGACAAACTTAGAGTTGAAATTAATCAATTAGAAAGAAAGAGAACAGTACAAAGAATCAACAAAACCAAGAGCTTGTTCTTTGAGAAAATCAACAAGATAGATAAACCCTTAGCCAAACTAACTAAAGGGCACAGAGACAGTATCCAAATTAACAAAATTAGAAATGAAACTGGAGACATAACAACACAAACTGAGGGAATTCAAAAAAATCATCAAATCTTACGACAAAAGCCTATACTTGACAAAACTGGATGTCAGGTGGTAGAAAAATGCCAGTAGATCCATATTTATCACCTTGTATAAAATTCAAGTCCAAGTGGATCAAGGATCTCAACATAAAAGCAGATACACTAAATCTAAGAGACAAGAAAATGGAAAATAGCCTTGAATGCATAGGTACAGGACACAGTTTCTTGAACAGAAAGCCAATGGCTCAGGCTCCAAGATCAACAATTGATAAATGGAACCTCTTGAACCTGAAAATCTTAAGGAATGCAAAGGACACTGTTAAAAGGAGAAAATGATAATCTACAGATTGGGAAAAGATTTTGACTAATTCTATATCTGACTAATATCCAAAGGGCTAATATCCAAACTATATAAAGAACTCAAGAAGTTAGATGACAACAAACCAAATAAATGAATTTTTACAAAACAGTATGCAGAGCTAAACAGAGAATTCTGAACAGAAGATTCTAATGGCGAAGAAACACTTAAAGAAATCTTCCATATCCATAATCATCAGGGAAAAGCAAATCAAAAGTGACTCTGAGATTCCATCTTTCATGCATAAGAATGGCTAAGATCAAAAAGTCAAGTAACAACACATGATAGCGAAGATATGGAGCAAGGCAAATGTTGTTCCATTGCTGGTGTATGGGCATACTTGTACAACCACCCAGGAAATCAATTTGGAAGTTTCTCAGAAAATTGGGACTAGTTCTACCTCAAGACCCAGCATACACCAAGAAGACGTTCTACTGTACCACAAGAACACTTCCTCCACTATGTTTATATCAGCTTTATTTGTAATATCCAGAAACTAGAAGCAACCCAGATGCCCCTCAAATGAAGAATGGATACAGAAAATGTGATACATTTACACAATTGAACACTACACAACTACTAAAACAGGGACATCATGAAATTTGCAGGGAAATGGATAAAGCTAGAAAATATCATCCTGTGTGAGGTAACTCAACCCCAAAAGAACATACATTGTATGTGCTCACTTATAATTGGATAGTAGCCATTAAAAAAAGGATACTCATGCTACAATCCACACATCCAAAGAAGCTAAATAAGAAGTAGGGTCAGGTGTGGGGTGTGAATCTCACTCAGAAGGAAAAATAAAATAGTTATCTTAAGTGGATGGAGTGAGGGAACTGATTGGGAGAGAGGATGACAACAGAAGATTGGGGAATGGATCTAATATGAGTAGACCCAAAGAGAGAGGACCAGGAAAATGAACAGAAATTGGCAAGGGAGGTAGAGTGGTAATGGGGGCATCTCTAGGATGTACCAGAGACCTGGGATGGGGGAGGCTCTATGGTGTCTATGAGGGTGACTTTAGCTGAGACACCTAGTAGTGGGGAATATGTAGACCAAAGTGACCACAACCTATAGACAGCAAGAGTCTGAGTGGAAAGATAAAAACAACATCCCACCCACAAAATCTTTGACCCAAAATTTGTACCACATACAAGAAGTATAGGGACAAGGATGTCATAGAGACTGAGGGAATGGCCAACCAATGACTGAATCAATTTGAGGTCTATCCTATGGGAAAGAACTGATCCCTGACACTCTTGATGGCACACTGTTATGCTTGCAGACAGGAGTCTAACACAACTGCACTCTGAGAGGTTCTAAACCAAAACAAAAGCAGAGAGCTGCAACCAAACACTAGACTAAGTTTGGGAAATCTTATAGAAGAGGTGTGGGAGGGTTGAGGAACCCAGAGGGGTTAGGGTCTTCCACAAGAAGACCACCATATTGAACTAACCTGTACCATTGGGGGCTCCCATAGCAAACCAAAGAGCATACAAAGGTTGGACCAACACACACACACACACACACACACACACACACACACATATGTAGCAGGTGTGCAGTATTGTCAACAACTGGAGAGGGACCTAACCTTGACTCTGTTCCCTTCCTCTGGTTCTTGCTTCCCTAACTGAGCTGTCTTGGTTGTCCTCAGCAGGAGAGGATTTACCTAGTCCTGCAGTGACTTGACATGCCAGGATTCATTTTGCCATAAAAACTATGACAGGTGTCTGTTAAATTCTTGCCAAAGCAATTCTATGCACAAGGGTTTTCCACAAAGCAGCAATCATTGCTTAGACACTACCAATAATTTGGATAAAGACTGCGCTGATCTAAAAGACCCTTGCTTCTCCAGTCCCTGCCAAGGAATTTCCACTTGTGTGAATGCCCCAGAAGAAAAGGGCTCCTTTGCCAATGTCCCCCTTGGTACAAAGAGCTGAAATGTGAAATTGCCACTAATTCCTGGAGAGGAAACAACTATCAACATGGAGGCACCTGCCATAAAGACTGTGGGTCTGTTTTGCCCAGCTGCTAGGCAAGGACATTGGGAAGGCTAAATGTGGAGAGTTTGACTGTTTCCCCAGTGTCACAGGGGTGGGTGCCAGGCTTTAGGGAAGCACTGAGTCACCACTCTATGGGTTGTGAAACTGCAGTCTTGGATGGAGGAAACTGAATTGGGGTTCCCAGACCCCAAGAGACGCAGGCATCAGAGGCGTTGGGAACCAAGAATTGGGGATCCATGAGGGCACAAGGAGACAGGGACTGAAGGATCCCACACACTGAACACCTAGGCATCCTTGAATTTAGAAGGGTCAGGAGTAGAGTCTGTGGCCAGCAGGCTGAGCATGTTGTCTAGGCAAGAGTGGTAATGGGACTCTAGCTTAGCTTGGAGGTGATTGTCCTTAGGTTGGATGTGGTTGTGGTTAGAAGCACAAAGATGCCTTCTCCAGAGTCTCGAGCTGTAACTTTCAGTAGTTGAATGCCCTCTCAACACTCTCCATGGAAATTCTTAATAAAAGAGACAGTCCATAGTACTAAACTATTTATTGACTGTTCTTCATGGAACTAAACTATTTATTGACTGTTCATTGTGGAAAATGGATGCATACCAATGTCTCAGGTTGGAATCAAGATTAAATACCTTTTGCAGGGAGGAATATCTGGGAAGGGGAGCTTATTTGCTAAATCCTCAGGGACTCTAGGTATCTCATAATATGTAGAACTCTGTTCTGGGACTATGTGACCATAGATCATGTTTCCTTACCTGGAAATATGGTACATCTTCCAGGCCAGGAATCTAAAAGGGAGTGGGGAGGCACCTCAGTCTGAGTCTCTGCAGTCTCAGACCTGCTCTGCCTACCAAGCTTCTTAGTATGGTTTGCCATCCCACAAAGACTGTGAGCACCATATCTGTATATGCCCTGCTGGATATGCTGGAAGGGCCTGTGAGACAGATCGCAATGAATGTGCTTCCAGAATTTACCAAAATGGGGTTGTGTGCCAGGATGCAATCAATGACTTGCTACTCCTGCTTCTGTGTGCCTGGATACCAAGATAAATATTGTGACTTGGAAGTGGATCAAAGTATTTCTGGTCCCTCCATGGATGAGGATATATGCTTCAATGAGATAGGAGTATACACATGTGATTGTAAAGAGTATTCTGGTGTGAACTGTGATTTGGAAAGTGACAAATGTGGATCGCAGCCATGTCTACATGGTGCCATGTGTCAGGATGTTCTTGGGGCTTACTTCTCTGGCTGTGCAATAGGATTCCTCGAAGACCACTATGAACTCAATTTTGATGATATTCCAGTCATCCACATCTCCATGGAGGACTGTGGAGATGGAAGAACAACCACTGGGTCTTCACAGGTAGAGGATTCACAGGGACAAACTGTGAGATTTTGATGCATTATCATTGGTTAAAGCATTGTCACAATGATACAATATGTGAAGACGCTGGGCAACAGCAGGATACTAGAGATTAGTCTTGGTGGTGGTCTAGTATTGTCAAAAACAGACACCGTGACCCAGAACAACATGACCTCTTAATTAATAATTCCATTTATTTTGAATCAACCAGAGCAAAGATGACTCTCAGTTGAACTCTTCTGTATTACACTCATATTAATAACCCAGCACATGTCTTAGTACAGTGCATAGTCAATACAAGTGCTACAGCCTCAAGGGGGCAGTGGACGGACTTGCATGATAACTCAGGGAAACTTTCTTAAGAAAGGTAGATGTTCAATGGATTGTGGGAGAATGAAGAGATGTGAGAGGAGAAATGAGAGATATGTCCCTAATAGTGGAGAGGATGTGGGAAGTGCCCCCTGAGAAGTCACAGATACCAGTATAGCAGCAGCACGTGTGTTCTGCTTTAACGAGGAATGAAGTACAGCTGGTATGAAGGTGGTCCATAGCCAGATGTATTGGGCAATGGAGTAGTGTCAATGTTCTTTGTATCAACTAAAGATTTCAGGTGAAAATTCTGTACAATAGTGGTCAGAAGCAGAAACAGCTCCATGCGAGCCAGGGCCTCTCCCACGCACATTCGCTTTCCTGAAAAACAAAAACAGCACAGAGGTTTCCCTCCTTAAAGTAGGTTCCAAACTATTGTAAATGTAGTCAGTTAAGTTTGATTCTTAATGGTGGATGGGTCAAATACAGAAAGAATACAAGGACTTTTAAACAGAGATGCCTATAACATTGGACACAAATGTTATCTACTTAATATCTGGTTTTGACAGGTACCTACCATTATTCAATATTTATTATAAGCTCTGCTAACAATTCCTACATTAAAACTTCCCTTTGAGCTTTTAAGTTGACACCAATCTTCTAGAAACCTGTTTATCTCACTGCTTTAGTGGCTCTAGGGGGTACTAACATGATTCAGATACTATTTTCCATTTTTGCCTATGGCAAAATAATAAAAAAGCCACAAAATATATTTATATTCAGACTATTTCAAATTTACCTGTCCATATCTATGACTTCTTCACTTTAAATGCATCCCCTGAATCTGCCCTGAGACAAGATAGAAATGATTTGGCCTGGAAATTCACATTTTCTTTCCTGTCTGATGTTCAAAGACAGGCTCAACCCTCCTCAGCTCCATTCATAGCTACCTTCCCCATGCTGCAATGCCATAAGGAAAGCTTCAAGCCTCAACAATTGTCTCAGATACTTTCCACAAGGACCACAGTCTGCGCCATATCTTTTTCTTAATTTAGATTATTTTATTCATTTACATTCTAGTCATTGCCACCCTTCAGTCCCCCCTCCAACAGTTCCTCTTCCCATTCCTTCTTCCCCAAGACACTGTCCTCCCCACTAGACCTCCCCCTTCACTGAGGCTTCAAGGCTCTAGAGACTTAAGTGAAACTTCTCACACTGAGGCCAGACCAGGCAGACCACTGACTACATATGTGCACCGTGATCAAGTAGGCTTCATCCCAGGGATGTAGGGATGGTTCAATATACAGAAATCTGTCAATGAATACACTATATAAACAAACTCAAGGAAAAAATCATGATCATCTCATTAGATGTTGTAAAAGCCTTCAACAAAATACAACAGCCCTTCATATTAAAAATCCTGGAGAGATCAGGAATTCAAAGCACATACATAAACATAATAAAAGCAGTATATGGCAAACCAACAGCCAATATCAAATTAAATGGAGAGAAACTAGAAGCTGTCCCACTAAAATCTGGAACAAGATAAGGTTTCCCACTCTCTCCCTATCTATTCAATATAGTACTCAAAGTGCCATTATTTTTATGATACTTCATAGTCTCCTGAGATAGGAGACACTGATCCCCAAGGCTTCCTCTCTATCCCTGCCTCCCCAGTAACATGGGCCACTTGAACATTGTGCTGTGTCGTCCAGTTATGAGTTTGCCAAAAGGAAGGGCTCAGTCTGTCACATATGAGAATGTACAATGCAGACCCACATCAAAGTCATAAAAGTCAAAAATGAATGTGACTCTGTGTGCAGAGACTCAGCACAGAATGGAGCAGTAAGACTGAACATCCAAGGTAAAGAAAACTCCAGAGGCTCTGGGATCACCACTGTCTTTCCACATGCCCAAGGTCTTTCTCAGTCTTCATTCCTGTCAAGTTCTAACAGCAGAACATGTCTGCTTCTGTACTTTGTACTTCTGGAACAGTTCCCTCCCTCCTCTTATTGTCTTATTTCCTTGCTCCCTGTGAGTTAACCAACTTTCCACTGCCCTGTCAGAATAGTCCTGTGAGTATGAAAGAGCAGGAGGTGAGTAACCTCACTCCTGACCTCCCCAGGAACCCAAGCTTGCCTCTCTCACAGCACTAATCCAATTGGATTACAGTGCCCTGTTGACTACCAGCTTCCCAAACTCAGAAGTAAGTTTCCTCAGAGCCTAGTCTCTATTATATTCTCTAAAGCACTTGGGTTCCCAGAGCTGTCTAAGAATGGATTGAGATACTTTTCTCATGCAGCTGAGAAAAGTAAATGCAGTTCACTTCCATGAGAACTGCATAGGAAGGATAGAAGTATATGCAGAAGCAAATTTCAAATGACCTATATTCTAGCTTTCCAGATTCAAAAAATAGGCTGGATGTTCTCAAAGTCCCACTAATGAGGATATGTCACAGTCAAGGAATATGCACGGACATTGGAAAAATTGCTCCTGAGGAAAGACAAAGAGCAAAAGCACCCATCCTTGATGACATCCCAGATGATCCATTGTATCTCTATCTCAAAGTTGTATCTTATGGAATCAGGCCTGACAGCAAATGTCTGTAGTGCCAAATATTCAGACAGCTTAGACAAAATCTTCAGTTCAGGCATCCTGGGTTACCCAAAATAACATAGTGCCTGTCTTATACCTGAAGTACAAATAGAAATACATCTTATTTACCTGCTGAGAAAGGCATGAAATAGTCACTCCTCTTAAAGTTCCCATGCTCATCCAGAAAATGGCCAGGGTCAAATACTTCTGGGTTTGGAAATTCATTGTCATCATGGAGCACAGAAGTCAAGGATGTTATTAAGTCTGTACCCTGAAAATAACAGATAAAAGTATGTTATTTAATGAGTGGAAGTGTTAGCAAGTTGACTCCGAGGCTAAAGGCACTTGCATGCAAGTCTGACAAACTGAGTTTAATCCGCAGATTCCAGAAGGTGGCAGCAGAGAACTAACTCAAACACATGATCCTCTGACCTACACACACACAGACACGCACACTCACACACACACACACACACACTAAATAAATGTAAATGTAAAGCTTAACAACGAAAGAAATGTGGTGTTATCATGGCTGCTTTTCCTCATTATCTTAGAAATTACCATTCATGGAATAATAAAAAAGAAGACTATATCCATTGAAAGTAGCTCTTTAAGAGTGAGGGATCAATAAAGTTTCCCCCTCCCTCAAAAAAAAACAAAATAAAATAAACTATCTCTCCACCAGACCTAAATAAAATTCAAGGGAGTTCTGCAAAGTGAAAGGGATATCAGCTTATAAGGAAAACATGAGAATGTATGGAGCTCACAAGTGACAATAACTCACAGAATGATTCAACAGTCTCTAACATTGTAAAAGAGTAAAACGCAAATCATTCATCTCCTTACTATGAATGACCTAAAAGGAGTAAAACCTAATAACCGTTTATATATGTTCAAATATAGTCAGTATAAGACTATAAAAGAAAGTCTAAAAAGCACTAAAAAGAAAGAAAAAGAAATGCAGGAAGAATAAATTTTCAAAACACACATGAGTATGGTGGCACATGCCTGTAGCTTAGCACTAGAAGGCAGACATAGAGGAATCATGTGAGCTCAAAAGACTGGGAACCACATCAGAAGTATGGTGAGACATTGACTCAAATATTAAAAGTAGGTTAGGATAGAGTATACATATAGAGTTTCTATTATTTTCTTTTTCCTTTTTTGTTGCTGTTTATTTATGTCTTTTTAAACTTTATCAGCATGTTAAGTTGCCATTTGAACACAGCTTGTAGAAATCAAAATATGTTTTTTTTAATTTTTGTTAGTTATTTCATTTATTAAAGTATGTTTTCTTATACAAGTCAAAAATATACAGTAGACATTCACCAAAAAAATCAGGAATTAAAACACAGTTTTTGAGTAAATCACATTAACACAGAAGAACATTTAAAAGAGAAATTAAAAAGCCATAATTAGACTAAAACTGACACTTGGAAACCAATGTTTATCAATGATTGCCTAATTCTGAAAAGATGAAATTCTCAAATTAAAAAGAAACACACCACAAGAGACTCAATGTTAAAATTTAAAAAACAACAACAAACAAGCAACTAAAAAGACAGACAAACAAACAAAAATAACAGACATATTGTTATTTTATTTCAGTTATATGGATGTATACAAACTGAAAGAGATGAAACAGGTTGATACAGGCAGTGGAATCCAAATAAAGCAGAAGTAACCATAATTAGATAAAATATATTTTAAGGCAAAATTAGAAAAAAAAGATGAAGATGGTCACTATACAATAGTAAAAAGGTGAATTCGGCCTTTCTCATTTTGTGTTGGTGTAGACTTAGAATCATATTTTTAATTCAGAAGCTACAAGATATCTGAAGTACAGTGTCAAAAGAATGAGCTTACCTTGGGAATTATATAATTTCTGAATTTCACATTACAAGTAGCTGCACGGGGCACATTGTTGGGAACAAGGTCAATGTATCTCTGGATCTCATGCACCATTGCATCTGTGTAGGGCATGTGGGTCCTGTCCTGCATGCAAGGACTCCTGTGTCTGCCAATCACATGATCAATCTCTTCCTGGACTTTAGCTAATAGGACACAATTAAGAAAGGGTACATTTGTCACAGGAATTCAAATCTATATGAAACCTCATTAAGGTATCAGGCCACATGCATATTTAGAATTAGACAATTATTATTTTATAACACACAAATTCCCCCCACAACTTAGGCATTAAGGTTAATCTGTGAAAAGAGGTACATTATTGTATAGAATAATCAACACATAGAAATGATGAAATGTTTCAATATGTACATGTAAATTCTAATGTCTCACTGGGAAAAAACACAAAACAAGAATTAATTTAACATCAAATAATATTGATGCTTTACGTTTGAATTGTTGAGCTGGAAAGCTATTTAAGTGGTTAAGAGCACTGGTTTCTCCTCCAAAGGTCCAGATTTAATGCCTAGCGCACACAGGTAGCTCACAAATGTCTATAACTCCAGCCCCAGAATCGATACCTTCTTCTGGTCCCTATGAGCACCAGGCATGCACATGGTCCACAGACATACATGTAAGCAAAACACCCATACACATAAAATAAATAATAAAGATTTTAAATTAAATACTAAATGTTTGTGCTTATGTGAAACTTAGAATCCTTTTTTTCATCTGACATTTTCCAAAGGCATTCACTTTGAAACATTCTAGACGTTTTGTCTGTAGTTTCTGTTCATACTTGTAAATAATAACTATTTCTATTGTTTAATTATATAATTTCTGAGTTGTTTTACATTATAGATGAAATAGAGTCCTATGTCCACTTCACACAAAATGTTGAAAAACACATGCATATACACGCTTAGACAGACAGACAGACAGACAGACAAAGAGAAATACTGAGAAAAAGAAAGAGGGAGACAGAGAGAGTGAGACAGAGACAAACAGAAAAAGAGACAGAGACAGAAAAAGACTGACTACCCAGACTGTATTTTTATTCAGTTTTGAGCTCTGGTGTTTTACTGATGTTCACAATAACTGTACTTCTCTCCATCATTTTTTCTATTGTCAAAATTGGTCACATTTGTATCTCATCATATGTGTTCAAATGGCATCTGGTGACACAAAAACATCAATATTAAAACTTTTTTCAGGCTATCTGAAGTAGACTAACTTTGTCTTACAAATCTCAGAGTCGTACCTGTGACCTCTGTATGTTTCAGTAGGAGAAAGAGTCCATATCTCAGGGTAGTGCTTGTGGTTTCTGTTCCAGCTACAAACATATCAGTTACAGTAGCCACCAAGCTTTCAATAGTAAACTCCGAATGGGGATTGTGTTTTTCCTGAAAATTTTTATTTCATTATTAAAGAGTGATCATTATATTAAATTTCAACAAATTCCAAATAATATGAGTTGGTCTACAGATAAGCAAATTTAGAACATGAAGTATAGAGTAAAAATATTACAGCAAATGTATCGTATGGCAGAGAATGTAAACTAACTGACTCAATCTTCATTTCTTTGCCCTTATTTCTTCCTCTTACCAAAATTCAATTTCTCAGACCATGTAATACCAGTAAAATAAAAAGAACCACTGATACAAATTTTTCATTCCTTCTTAAAATACATATGACAATGGAGGTTGTATACAACACCTGGAACATGGGTCACCTGCACCCATTTATGGTAGGAGCTATTCAAGAAAGGCCGTGGCAAACAAGTTACCTGGAGATGGCCCACTGTTTTGCATGGTGGCAATGAGTGTGCTCTGAAGAGGCACAGACCCAAGAGACTTCGTCCTAGGATTGCTTTTTGCTATGCTTTTCCTGCCACACCTATATCCTTCATGTATCTGACATAGCCTAACACATCCTGGTTTTAACCTACTCTGTTGGGCATATTTCCTGCAGAATCAATATGAAGACATATGTTCATATAATGATGCTGTTTAGACGAACTGGTGATTATATAATTCCTGATAACGATTGTATAGAACTCCTGCATTGATTCTGGTAATTTTAATCCTCTTGAAAAAAAGTGCTGGGCGGAAACTGCCGAGCTTTCCAGAAGGCGGCTGCGTCCGAGTAGCTCTGATGTAGTTGGTGGAGCGGCGGCTGCTGTAGCAGCGGCAGATGGCGAGAAGGACCAGTCGGCGGCGGGGCGCGGGGGGTGGGGGGGCGCGGGGAGGAGAGAGCAGGCGGCGGCGGAGCAGGAGGAGGGAAGGTGCTGGAGGCGTTCGCTCTCCGCGGGGACCGGAACACGGCCTCTCGCCCCCCCTCCCTCCGGCTCGCGCTGCCGCCCTGTAGTTGGCACCTCTGCCCCGGCCGACCCTAAGCGGTAATGACGGAGAGAGATGGCCCGGGACCGCCGGCGCCAGTAACCGGGAGGTGCAGTGAGCCGCTGAGGGTGCGCCGAGTCCTAGTGCCGGGGCTGCCCGCCGCCGCCTGCCCAGCGCCCTCCTCGCGGCCGTTCTCCCCCCCTCCCAGACACACACACACACACACACACACACACACACACACACACACACACA
>NW_021604674.1:4451258-4504221 GCF_004785775.1 Grammomys surdaster | reverse complement strand
ACACACACACACACACACACACACACACACACACACACACACACACAGCCGGGCATTGATGGTAATGTATGCGAGGAAACAGCAGAGACTCAGTGATGGCTGTCACGACCCGAGGGGGGACTCTCAGCCTTTCCAGGCACTTAAGTATTCATCAAAGAGTCACCCCAGTAGTGGTGATCACAGCGAGATGCTGCAGATCCTTCACCACCAAACAAAATGTTGCAGAGATCTAATAATCCTGAGAACAAATACAGTGACAGCACAGGTCACAATAAGGCCAAAAATGTGCACACTCAGGGAGTTAGAGAGAGGGAAGGTGGGACCAGTTACTCTCCACAAGAAAATTCACATAACCACAGTACTCTTCATAGTTCAAATTCACATTCTTATAATCCAAGCAATAATCCAAGCAAAACTTCAGATGCACCTTATGATTCTGCAAATGGTTGGTCTGAGCACATTAGCTCATCTGGAAAAAAATACTACTACAATTGTCGCACAGAAGTTTCACAGTGGGAGAAACCAAAAGAGTGGCTTGAAAGAACAGAGACAAAAAGAAGCAAATAAATTGGCAGTTAATAGTTTCCCAAAAGACAGGGATTACAGAAGAGAGGTGATGCAAGCAACAGCCACTAGTGGGTTCTGCAGTGGAAAATCTGCTCCAGGAGACAAGTCGGTATCACGTTCTTGTACAACTCCCTTCCACATCTTCAGCCTCTGGCCTGAACCCTACATCTGCGCCTCCAACATCTGCTTCAACAGTACCTGTTTCTCCAGTTCCACAGTCAACAATACCTCCGTTACTTCAGGACCCAAATCTTTTTAGACAGTTGCTTCCTGCTTTGCAAGCTACGCTACAGCTTAATAATTCTAATGTGGACATATCCAAAATAAATGAAGTTCTTACAGCAGCTGTAACACAAGCTTCCCTGTACTCGATCATCCACAAGTTTCTTACTGCTTTCTACACAAGCCCAGCTATCTAATCAGTCTCCAATGTCTGTAACGTCTGATGCTTCATCCCAAGATCCTATGTGTCTCCAAGAATAAGCACACCTCAGACTAACACGGTCCCCATTAAACCTTTGATTAGTACTCCACCTGTTTCATCACAGCCAAAGGTTAGTACTCCAGTAGTTAAGCAAGGACCAGTGTCTCATTCGGCTACACAGCAGCCTCTAACTGCTGACAAGCAGCAGGGTCATTATCCTGTCTCCCCACGAAGTCTTCAGTGCTTAAGCCAGAGAAGTCCATCACCTGGTCCAAATCATACTTGTAGTAGTAATGCATCAACTGCAACTGTTGTACCACAGAATGCATCTGCTAGGCCTGTGTCCTCATTAACACCTACTCTAGCAGCACACTTCAATGATAATCTCATAAAACATGTTCAAGGGTGGCCTGCAGACCATGCAGAGAAACAGGCATCAAGATTGCGTGAAGAAGGCCATAATATGGGAAGTGTACACATGTCAGAAATATGTACTGAGTTAAAAAAATTGAGATCATTAGTTCGAGTATGTTAAATTCAAGCAGCTTTGCGAGAGCAGAGGATACTATTTTTGAGACAACAAATTAAGGAACTCGAAAAGCTAAAAAATCAGAATTCCTTCATGGTTTGAAGATGTGAGTGATTGCACATGGTCTCATAGAGGAACTGTAAATCTGTTGCCCAGTCAGAACATTTTGAGCTGCATTTAAGTAGACCATGGACTGTTAAGCTGGGCAAATGAAATGACATGGGGACGGGGTCTGTGAGAGTCAATTCAGGGGAAAGATACAAGACTGATTTGTAAAACCCTTGAAATGTAGATTTCTTGTTAGATATATCTTCACGTTGTAAATATGTTTTGTAGAGTGAAGCCATGGGAAGCCATGTGTAACAGAGCTTAGACATCTGAAATTAATCAATGCTGAGGTGGCTAAATACCTGGCCTTTTACATGGAAACCTGCCTGCAAAATTAGCTTTTTTAAAATATAAAAAATTTGTGGGGTTAATTTATCATTCAGAAATCTTGCATTTTCAAAAGTCCAGTGCAAGCACCAGGTGATCTGTGTCTGAGGACACTATTCTGAACCTTCTGAGCAGTGTACAAATATCATGAGACAACTGAGCAGCACTCGCACCTGATCGAGAGCAGTGCTGCCCCATTTGTTCTGCAAAGAAATGTTTTCATTTCCTGTATGTTCCATTCCCTCTGAAGTCCCTTGGCCTGATTTTATCCATTTTTTTAAAGGTGCCCCCTTTCCTTTCTTAGGGCACTGCTGCTGTGGCACTTTTCTATAACCTTCTCATTCCTATGTACAGTAGTTGGAAGTTGCAGTGATCGAGCATAACCCACGTTTGTATAAATTATTGAAATCCATTTTCACCCTGTAAGAATGGACTTAAAAGTACTGCTGGGCAAGTGTACTGAAAGTACATTGACTGCTGAAATACAAGGAAGTGGCCCAGTGAACATGGTTGTGGGAGGAGAAAGGAGAAACAAAGCTAGTCAGATGTGAATTGTATCTGTTGTAATAAACATGTTTAAACAAAAAAAAGAAAAGAAAAAATGCTGCAAATAAAGTTCTATAAACTGTCCTGAGTAAATTGCACTGGGATGAGAAATGGGCTTGGATCAAATTACAATCAAGGGAAACACTTCTTGTAAGTTACAAATAAGTCCACTAATCTTACTAACTATGGTCACAAACTAAGAAAGGGCAATTTATTATGGATTCAAGAACAGAAAACTAAATGGCTGACTAGTTTGTCAACACAAGACTTCAAAATAATAAGATATAAGATACGATGTGTCTCTTAACAAAAATCTTGCTAAGTTATGATGTAAAAAATATTGCTTTAAACATATAATGAACTTGTGGAGCTAATAATAGATAAATGTGTAGTGATGTAGGAATCCTCATGTAAACAATTCTGTTGTAACCTTATCAACCTAGGACGTGAGCTATTGCTTTGAACTTACTACAAACTTACAGAATGTAAAAATGTTTAGAAAACCATGTAATCAATTATGCTGCTGTAACTCCCTCTTGTGTAACATTTTTATCTGTAAGGTAATTCTTTTTTACATGAAGAACTTTTGTCTGAGATGATATAAAAGCCAGGGATCAAAAATAAAGTGTGGGAGCCAGCTTGTTGGAGGTTCTCTCCATTCACCAAAGGTGTACTTATGTATATAGTTAAGAATGTGGGGTTGGAGCTCTGCTGTATCCAACTGTATGTAGATAGATGTATATATGTTTATATAGTATGTATGAATGTGTGTATGTATATACATGTGCACATGTGTGTGCACATGTGTGTGTGTTTGCACATCTGAAACTGGTGAAACTTTCTGTTTGAAGCCTGTTTCTGTTTCATCCATTATGGATGAATGTGTGCATGACTTTATTTTTCTTTCTCACCAGATCTCAAAGAGTTAATGAGCTCTGAACATGTTGCTGGTGCTGGCCCCTGAGTTAAAGAACTAAGAGCTTCTAACTGCCTGCCCAAACAGTTAAGTCCCTTTTACTAATCCCCTGCTGCTATGAGCAGCAGTTAATTGCCAGAAGCAATCAACTCTAGCCCCTGAACAGTTAAAAGAGTTCAGAAGTGTTTTGCACAGAGAATACTGACCCTAGCTAACTAAGTTTTGTACCTGTTAGCACTACCAATGTTGACCCTGTAAATTGCCTGCCACTATCAGTGGAGACCCCTTTGACTGCTGTTAACACCAACCCCAATTGCCCATGCCACATGATGTTGACATCCTCAGTTTACCTGTAATGTTAAAATTGGCATTCAACACATGTGTACAAACCCACAAACAAACAAACAAGCAAACATGCATAATGTTAGAATAATAATACCAATAAATTTTTATCATCAATGCAAATACTCAAATACTAAGTATAACACACGGAAATGGCAGGCATGCATCACTGTACAAAGCAAGAGTTTAAGAGTGTGATACAAAGATAAGAAACTACTCATTCTCCCTCTACCTACAAACACATCACTATATATAAGTCAAAAGATATGTATACATTTACAAGTTTATATATTTTATATATAATGTATTTAGATATATTTATGTTTGATGTGTAAATATACATATTTATATACATTAATATATATTGATTTCAGAATGAGTATAGAGACTAGTATACTTGTCAACTAATAAATTCTTCATATTCATACACAAAGTGAAAAGTAAAGGTTGAAGGTATATTGATCCAATAATGACAATCCAAAGACGTTACTATAAAATCTGTTAAAAACTCCAACATACAGAATTTTCTGAGGAAAAGGAGGGAAAGGCCATAAGTGAAACACCTAATTGTTAAGGAATCAGAATTATTTAATAAGTTATTTGAGGAAAGGGAACATAAACTTCAGGTGAGTTAGACATAAACAACTTAAAATGCAAACTATTAAACATTAAAGTAAAAAGTAGACTTGATCATAGAGAAGAATGACAAGCATGTTCTTAATGTGGCAGGCTTCCCCAGTGACTTGGGCTTGTTACTAATCTTTGAGTATTTGGAGTGAAGCAGCAGGGGTGAGAATTTAAGATCTATACTGTGAAGTGATGAGATTCTGAAATGTGTGTGGTGACGCAGAGGAGGGTGAGAACCTTAGCTGGTCTCAAGATACAGTCAAACCAGAAACTATTCTGGACAGATAATCAGGTAAAAATGTCTTTGGGTACTCTGAAAATGTAGGCATTGGCATGAAGAAATTCCACTCATTCAAGAAACAAAACAAAGAGCAACCCTCTTGCTACCCAGGGGGAGTCACTGAGTTCAGCAGAGTGATATCTGAGATCAGAATGGAGTTCAAGAACCAGCTACCAGGCCATCCCCTTCTTTGGACTGTCTGAATGATAGTCTGCATTATGGAAAGATAGACTGTAAAACAATGTCATTAATCCTGGCTTATTCTTAGCCATGTCAACGTTTTAAAAATTATTTATGTACTTTCTGTTCATGGATGTTTTGCACACCAGAAGAGGCATCAGATCCCATGGGACTACAGTTATAGATGGTTGTAAGCCACCATGAGGTTGCTGGGAATTGAACTCAGGACCCCTGGAAGAGCCACCACTCCAGACCAACCATTTGACATTTTAAGCTGTCTCATATTTTAAAATTCCACCAATTTGTTTAGAGGTACCTTGGTTGTTCCGAGTGGGTAATGTTGGAGATCACAAGAGAACGGGCATCTCTGTCACTTAATTTCAATTTTCTTTTGAATGTATAATGAAGAGTGAAATGGCTGAATCATGTTCATTTCATTTTTACTCTTTTGAGGAACTGCCTTTCTGTTTGCCAAGATGACTGTAATAATTTACATATGAATAGCAACATGCAATGTTCCCTTTGTCTGCTCCCTCACCTGCACTTTCCAATGTTAAAATGGTCTCCGCAGTGATTATTACTGTTAGGGGTCCTTGCATAACTGTATGCAACAACCATTACCTCCATGCTTTAGAGAGACACATGTATGTTTAATCCCCTCTGGCCTAGAGTCACTGACTAAACAGTCAATTTACAGGGATCCTTTGATCAAGTCCACTTTTTACTTTAATGTTTAATAGTTTGCATTTTAAGTTGTTTATGACTAACTCACATGAAGTTTATGTTCCCTTTCCTCATATAACTTATTAAATAATTCTGATTCCTTAACAATTGAATTTTAAATCTTAAATGATGCAAATCCAATTCATCCTCATAGTAGGAACCTAATTTGCATACCAACTGGTTCTTACCTGAGAAGTTAAATTTCCCCAGTAAGAATAGAAACAATTGATGAAACACAAAATGCAAGCTGATAAATAACACTTTACCTGTTCCATTTTGATCAGGAAACAGTCAATGAAGTCCCGAGGATTGTCCATGTCCAGTGTTTCTTGATGTTCTTTTATTTGCCTCAAAATATAACTTTTTATTTCAGCAAAATTTTTAATTACTTTGTTATGGCTTCCTGGGAGATAATCAATAAAGGCAGGGATAGCATTGCAGACCTTAAGGATTTAAAAATATATGTTTATTAGGCTGAATATGGTTACTCACACTTGTAATCCAGTTACTCAGAAGGCCTATGTGAGTGAATCACCAGAGCCTAGGAGTTTGGAGGATATCCCACATAGCATAGTGAGATGCCCTCTCTAAATAAATAATTTTAAAGGAATTTTGAGAATAACCAGCATAGCACAGTGAGATGTTATCTCAATTTAAAAAAAAATGTACTACATTATTAACATGATTTGAAGTTACATTCAACATATGCCAAGTAACGGTTGAAAGATAGAGTCAGTAAAATATGGGCCTCCTCTGACCAAGAACATTCGACTAAATACAGAAAAGAGTCTTCTATGTTGACAAAGATAATCAAAAGTGAGCTGCACATGTAGTGGTCAAACTCAGCTGTGGAATTTCATGAGAGTAACTCCTCTGGCAGATAGATCTAGGAGGGCACCTGCCAGACACAGTCTTGAGACAGATATGGTTATTTAAAACTGAGTGACTCTTTTTAATTCCTTGGTTTCTGTGACTATGCTAGGTTATATATGAGACAGTGTCTTTGCTATGTGATAGGGACTTATACCCACAAAAGACTATAGGCAACTAATGACTGCTGAAAGCTAGAGAATCAGTCTTGTCCAGAGATGAGACCTCCTGCTAGGTCATCCAGTCCTAAGTGGTCATCCTTAGACATATACACATATGAGAAATGTATATATTTATTTATATATGCATATATATTTAAATAATAAAGGAGAAGTCATGAAATTGAGAGGAAATATGGAGATGAGAGAAGAGCTGGAGAGGGAGAGTTTGGGGTGGAAATTAATATATACAGAAATCATGTATGAAATTAAATTCTCAAAATAATAATAATCAAATAACTGTCAAAGGAAAACAAAACCCTGAGCTACCCCTGAGGACTGAGAACAAAAAACAATCACAAATCAGGGAGCTCTCTTGAAGCTGTAAGAATACCTCTGTACTATGCACTGGATTTTGATGTTGACCTAAAACTACCTTTAAAAACAATCTTTTAAAATTATAACAGGAAACCAAACAAAAAATACATCAGTACAAGATGATGAAGAAAGAACTCAGTCAGTAAACACTCGCCACATGAACTAAAAATCTAAGTTCAGTTGTCAAAACTCATGTGAGGAAGCAAGGCATGCAGAGCCTGTGCTTGTAATTCCAGAGTTGAGGTGGGACATTCAGATCCTTAGGGTCAATGGCCAGATAGTCTACCCTGTAGGTGAGCTGCAGACCAAAGAGAGACTCTGTTCCTAAAACAAGGTAGAGAGCTCCTAAGGAAGCTCATCCTCTGGACTCAACATGCATGCATACATAACATATACTCATGAACGACATACACATGCACACAAACACACAAAGGTAAAAAAATAAAGTAACCTTAAAATATGAAAAAAGAAGTGCTAGGCAGTGGTGATGGAAACCTTTAATAGCAGCACTTGGTAAGCAGAAACTGGATGACTCTGAATTTGAGAACAGCCTGGTTTATAGAGTTAATCTCTAGACAGCCAAGGCTATACAGAGAAAGTATGTCTTGAAAAACTAAAATAAAATAAAATGAAACATGATGAACCAAAAATATTTCCAAAAGAAAAATAGAATAGCACAGGGGATAGAGGAGGAGGAAGAGTGATGTACTGAAGTATCTTCATTCTCAATTTTTGGAGTTTGGAGACAGAAAGTGTTGGGAGTTGGGGTCACGTAATCTTGTGTACTGTTATCATTCCCACAGTTTGTCCTGATATTGAAACGATATTGAATGTGCAACTAAGTCAAAAGAGCCTTCTCTATTTTAATAACATCCATTCTTTGTACAACAGGGGCCTCTACTGAATGCACTCAGCCATTCAGTCTGCCCTCTGAGCTGGCTCTCCCTTCTGAGACTTCCTCTTTTTGAGAGTTGGAGATTCAGAGCCATATATTCTAAGTCCTATCTGGAAGATAACAGCACAAATCATTTAACCACACTTACATGTGAACATTTTGCCCATAAAATGCTGTGTTGGGTTTCTAAATGTCTATTGCTGAACTGTTTACAATAGCTAGGAAACGAAACCAGGTTAGAGATCCTTCAAAAGATGAATGAATGTGTGTGTGTGTGTGTGTGTGTGTGTGTGTGTGTGTGTATCTGTGTGTTTGTGTGTAAGGAGGAGAGAGGAAGGGATGGGAGAGAGAGAGGGAGAGAGAGGAAGGAGGAGGAGGAGGAGGAGGAGGAGGAGGAGGAGGAGGAGGAGGAGAAGGAGAAGAAGAAGAAGAAGAAGAAGAAGAAGAAGAACAACAACAACAACAACAACAACAACAACAACAACAACAAGAGGAAGAAAACTATCAGATACAACTTTGTCACAACTCTGGAAAATAATCAAGTTTAACCATGTGGAAGCAGAGTCAATAAAACAGAGGGAATGAGCTTTAAAGGATAAGAAAAGGGCTGTAGAGATGGATCAGAGGTTAAGAGCACTTGTTGCTCTTTCAGAGGATCATGGTTGCACTCCTAACACCCACATGATGGCTTATAACTAGCCATAACACCAGTGTGAGGGGATCTGATACCTACTTCTAGTATGGTGCCCAGAAATGTATTCAGGCAGAACAACCATATTTATTTAGAGAAAAAAAGGTAGAAAGGTTTTGTGGTACTGTATCATCCCTTATCTCATCTGTCTCCTTGGCTTGACAGTGGCCTTGACAATGGTACCTTATAACTAGTATGTGCTTCCTTTTGTTATTGTTGTATTGTGATCAAACCCAGGGCCTTGTGTAAATTACACAAGCTCTCCACACTAAGATTTATCTTCAGCCTCACCCTTCAATTTTCTTCAATTACTCCCTCCTGAGTAACTGTAACAGGGAGGGAGGGAGGGAGGGAGGGAGGGAAAGAGAATAAGAGAGACTGATTCTCTCTTTATTCCAAGCTTAAAAGTAAATCTCTAGAAAGTAGACACATTGCACCAAAGTAAAAATTTTGACATTTTAGAGAAATAAATGCTTTCTTGTGAATAGAATATCTTTGACTCACCTGCATCCATGGGGAGTTCAAGATTTTAAAGTTTTCATTTAATTTCTCCATCAAGTTAAGAAAATTCTTATCTTTATAATCAAAACGATTGTGGAAAATAACTGAACAGATCACATTGGAAGGAGCACAGCTCAGGATGAATGTGGGATCACAGAGTGAGCCTGAAGTTTAAAATACCATTTAAAACATCCATGTAAATGTCTTTATCTTTAGACTAAAAAAAAAATCACATTAATAATTTTGGAATCCTTAAGGAAATATTGGCACAGAAAGTACCATATTGGCAAGAACTTCCACATTCTTTCAATTAGCACATCACTGTTTCTTTAGTTCTAGTTTACTTAATAATCATTAGCTAAATCTTTAGCAGCTGCTCCCTGTGTAAACATTACTCTTTGGGCACATATTCTAAGTTCTAAGAAAATACATCACCACTTTTAAGAACACATAAAACTTCAGTTTTCAGTGGAGAAGCTAAAGTTTTTACACAATTATGGAAGAAAATAGTAATCTGGAAACGTTTTGTGTCTGGTGAATAGCTGAAGGAGCCATGTCCACCACAGCCAGCAGAGAAGACGATCAAGGAGAACAAGATTTACAGGAAATGCATGTGTTCATCAGGACAAATTTGAAAAAGCAGAAATATCCATATCAAAAAAATGCTAACAAAACACAAGCATCAATTCTTAGAGATTTGTTTGCCTAAAACAAAGGTGAAATTTAAAAGTCAGTTAAAATGGGACAAATACAGAGTTTACATTAATAAAAGAGTGCTTTAACTTTGTCATTTCAACACTGAGAAAGAAAGTACATAGAATATTGTTTTGGGAAACAGTGTTCCCTACTCACTAGGTCTACCACTTTAACCTCTTTAGATAAAGTCTACTCCATACAGGAATCCTGGGTTATTGAACTATATAGCCATTAACAGATCGTATACTTTTTAAAAATTTTTTGGAAAGCATTTAAAAAATAAAAGCAGAAATATTAATTTTACATTGGCATATTTAAATAAAATGACGGGGACTCAGCTACTACTTTGTAGGAATCTGGAGTCCCTGTCCTGCCAAGGGGAAGATGGAAAGCTTGAGAAAAACCTGGAAAGACTGAAAATCTGTCACAAAAAATATTTTTTACAGATTTATTTTGTGTATATGAATATACTGTAGCTGTCTTCGGACACACCAGAAGAGGGCATCAGATCCCATTACAGATGGATGTGAGCCACTACGAGGTTACTGGGAATTGAACTCAGGACCTCTTTAAGAAAGTCAGTGCTCTTAACGACTGAGCCATCTCTCCATGCCTCAAAAACCTTTTTAATTGAATCACCAATAAACTTTATAAATAACAGTTTTTATGATGAAAAGGACAGAGGATTAAAACTATAGAAAGCTGTATACTTATACTTGATGAATCTGACATCAGACTCATTTTCAGGTAAAATATCAAGATATTCATTCACCTTTTATTGAAAAAAGGAAGAAAGGAGGAGAGAGAGGGGAGGGCAGGAGATCTTATTTTATCTTAGAAAGGAATAATTCAAATTATTAATTTAAAATTTAAGTGGTGTGTAGTGGTATACACCTTAGCAGCATTCTGGAAGCAGAGCAGATGGATCTCAGTGAGTCTGTATCCATCCTGGCCTATATAATAAGTTCTAATACAGACAAGAATACAGAGTGAGATCCTGTCTTGAAAAACAAATCACAATGTGTGTGTGTGTGTGTGTGTGTGTGTGTGTGTGTGTGTACATGCATGTGCATATTTAAGACTGGAAAATCTAATTTCTGGGACTGGAGAGATGGTTCCAAGTTAAGAATACTGACAATTCTTCCAAAGAACCTAGGTGGCTTATGGTTCACAACTGTATGCAAGTCTATTTCCAGGGTATACAATGATCTTTTCTGGCCTTCACTGGAATGGCATACAGATAGTATACATGCAAAAAAACCATGTAGTTGCTTTGGCCTACCTGCCTTGAGAAACATGTGTCAGAGATTTATCAGGATAGAGTCCATTGCTCCTAGGCACAATGTGCCTTCCTGTTCCTCAGAGATTGATTCACTCCCTCAGGCAGTGAAGAAACAGGCCTCTTGTGTTTCTCTGTCTGTTCCCTTTGGCGTCAAGGAAGCATAGAAACTTAACAGGACAGTTGGTCTTAGACATTAATCTTGTGTATCCTGTATAGCTTGCAAACTTCATTTGTATTCTGTCAACTAAACTGTATTGACACAGGCAGTTGTCTGCATATTCTGCTTCTGATAAAGGAATAAAAAGTATTGATCTCAATAAAACTATCACAGCCTCAGCTGTGCTGTGCCCCCTAACATGCCTGATTTAATTCCTTCAGGCCATATCAGGTGACCTTGGCCCAGTAAGTAATTTAAGGTGCTTACAGTACACAGACATAAATGCAGACAAGACACACATACATATAAAACTAAAATGTAAAATAAATATATCTTAAAAATATCTTAATTAGATTTCTAATATATACTTACATTTAGGAAAGATAACTAAAACTTGAGGTAACTTGGGATCTGAGCTGAAAAACCAAATTCACTTTGACAAACATTTAATGAATACAGCTAGCATCGGAGTTAAATAATAACCATAAAAGTTCCAAGCCAAAAACCAGTGGTTTGAGATGCATCCAGAACCTCCTTTCTATCTAAATATGTGAGGGCAACAAACCAGATGAAAATCATAGGAAAGACTGATGATTACAGAACCCAAAAGAAGACTCACCGATTGACACAGGGTCACTCAGAGACAACATCAGGGTTGGCTTACAGACAAGAGGAAAGAGAGGTCAGGAAAGCACATTAGGTCTTGTACAGAAGGATGGCATGAAGCATTGTAGAAACACTCAATGAGCTGCATTGATAGAGTAACCTCAGTGGCATCTGGATTATAAGGATGCTCTTAGGGAACCCATACCTTTGCTGGAGCAAAGAAAACTCAAAACTGGTATTTGTGAATTGGATAAAGAAAATATTTGGGAGAATGGGCTGGTTTAAAAATCAAAGGCATGCTTTTTATATCTAGTAAATACCTAAGTATAGGAGTAGAGGTTACTTCCTAGATTAGGAAGGGTCTATTAATCAAAAACTATAAAATATAGAAAGATAAAATATGCTGATAAGCAAATTACAAAGGATAGACTAAAAGCCAATTTATTTTTTTAATTGGCTATTTAATTTATTGACAATACAAATGTCATCCCCTTTCCCGATTTCCCTTTCCCTAGGATCCTCTATCTGATCCCCCCTCCTCCTTTATGCTTTTATACCATTTCAATTACATGCATGTATTAAGGACATTTCTAGGTTGAGGGTCTAGCAATACAATAGATGCAAATACTCAAGGAACATGCAAGACAATAAACACAAATAGTCAAATAACAAGCAAGGGATTAAACCCAATTATGTGAACATTCCCATGATCACTGATTCTACGGGCTTATCAGGATGAACAAAGTATCTGAGCCTACTTCCCTGTCCTAGCCCAAGGTAATTTTCATGTCTGAAGCCTACTTCCTTGTTCTAGCCTAATATTTAGGTTCCTGCCTGAGATTACTTCTTTGTTCTGGCCTAAGATTTAGATTTCTACCTGAAATTACTTCTTTGTTCTAGCCTAATGTCAGATTCCTGCTTGAAGCCTACTTTCTTATCCTTGGACAATGTCATACTCCTGCCAGGAAGCCCATTTCCTTGTCCTTAGCCCATGTCAGATTCTTGCCAAGAAGCCCAAAAGGCTTTCTCCCTCTCCTCCTTTTTTATTTCATTAACAAGACCGAGCCTGGCTTAGTTTGTTCTGGAGAATGCCTTCCTTACCCATCATAGAATATGCATTATCCAAAGCAATGCACTTGTGTCTTAGGTTGGTAAGGCTCTGTATAGAATCTTACCTGTCCTTGGCTTGCCAGCCTGTTAGTTTAATAACTCTGTCAGGGTGCCTATTTTCAGGTTCAAGTCATGTACTTTGGCTGCCAGCATGTTGATGTTGCTGAATAAAACTTTAACACGATGTTCAGGAATAAAAGTATTCCCAGAACAAAAAGGGCTAGCATGATCAAGCTATATATGTCCTTTTTGAAGCTTGACCAAAATGGAAATACTGACCTCAGGCCATGGGTAATTTAATCTGCAGTATGTACCAAAAGCCAATTTATAATTAGAGGGAAGGATAAATAGGAAGACATGGTAGAATTAATAGTAGTTGAAATAGAGTTAAATAAATAATGACATACATGTTCTATATTAGCAGAATTCATCATAGTATATACTGACTCAAGAGATATGAAAAACTAGAGCAAATACTTATTAACATCAGGTTAACTTGACAACTTTTAAACAGCCCTGTATTTACAGGGTAAACAGAAATGATGAAACTAACAAAAGCCTAAAGAAAAGGAAAAAAAATTATTATAAGCATCATTACTAGCAGAAGTGCAAACATGGGTCTTGAAGCAAATATATGTCACTGTGTCACTAAATCTGACCAGATATAGGATACCTCGATGACAAAACATGTCACTTTCTCATCTTCCATGAAAATATGATGAGCTCAATCATACCATGTACACTTGACAAATACTGTCCAAAGAAATATTGTTAATAATAAAGTCACAATGACACTAAAGGAAAATGTTACCCTGTGTGAATTTTAATGAAGATAACCACTTTCTATCTTCATGATGTTCTGTTTTGAAAGCAACAGGGTCAGAATGGGATTCTATGACTATACTGTGTGCCTAATCAACATGTGCAAACATGAGGACAGACAAGCAACACTCTGTCCTTGGGCACTAGCATGAGAGCTAACAACCACTGCCCAGAATTGGCTGGCTACCACTGCAGTGTTGAAAGAGCATATAGAGGAAGAGCCAGGCAAACAGGTACCCACCATTTGTTTTTCTTAGTTCTTCCACAAGACAAGATGCTTCCTCTTGAATGCGATCTTCAATGCTCCTCTTCCCCATCCCAAAATTCCTCAAGGTCATAAGTGAGAAGCGCCGAAGCTCCTTCCATTTTTTCCCATTGCTGAAAATGACCCCTGCCAGAACAGAAAACAGAAACTAGAAGGGAGAACTCAAACAAGGAAGGGAATGGGATCTGACTGCCCCTTGGCTCCTGGCCTAAGAAATTTTTCATGTCTCATTCCCATGATCCCTGCCTAGCATACACATACATACACATGCATGCACATATATGCACATATGTGCATATGCACACTTACCAAGGTGATTATTCACTTTTTCAACAATTGGGAAGACACCCCGCCCAGAAAACTCCTCTCCCAGGTCATTCAGAGCTTCCTTTACTGCTTCATATCCATGTACCACCACAGTAGGCTTTGGACCAAAGTACAGGGTAAACACAGGGCCATAGACTTTTGAGAACTGCAAATAAGAAAGAAATCATAAGTAGCAAAAAATCTCAGCTGATATGAGCATCTTATTATCTACATCTGTAGTCTGCCAATCACAACATCAAATTTAGATTCAATACATAAAAATCTGTTTGCTATAGCTTTCACATCCAGCATGTATCTTGTTTACCAGAAGATTTCCAGACAAATCAATGTACAAACTGTCAGAACTAGGACACTTTGAAGTAAGTTTAGAGATAAAGAGAATAAGGTTGAAAACATCTCAATATTATTTTACTTTCCCAGCAGTAAAAATTTAAGACTCAGATTTGAACCCTTATCAGTGGACCTCTGGTACTAGGAAAATGAATCAGTCCCTGGTGTTCACACTGAAACAAATACTCAACTATGCAGGACTCTGCTTCAGGGTTCTGCTGAGCTCTTCTCATGGGCTCACTCAGTCACCCCATGATAAAATTGGGAAACCTACGATTTGAAAACTCTCCCTAGAAAGCTTCTAACAGTCCATGCAGATGACTTAAGTTGAAATGCCAAACAGTGGGGATATCGAACCTGAAGAGACCACCTCTTGTAGCCAGAGAGGACTCCCAGTGGAAGCATGAGGACACCAAACCACCTACAAAACTTTCAAACCTAAGTTGGTACTGTCTAAAGAATTCAGAGACAAGAAGAACAGAGACTGAAGACAAGGTCAACCAGTGACTGGCCCAATTTGAGACACATCCAATAGGCAGGCATCAATCTCTGACACTACCAGTAGGCAGACAGAGCCCTGAATAGCTGTCCTCTGGGAGGCTCTACCAGCACCTGATTGAGACAGATGCAGATATTCACAGCCAAGCACTGGACTGAGGTTGGGGACCCCTATGGAAGAGTGAGGAGAAAGATTAAAGGCCCTGAAGTGGATGGCAACCCCACAGGTAGACCAACAGTGTCAACTAACCCTGATCTCTGGACACTCTCAGAGACTGAGACACCAACCAAAAAGTCAGTCCAAGACCCCAGCACATATATAGCAGAGGGATGTATTGTTTGGCCTCAGTGGTAGAGGATGTGCCTAATCCTGCAAAAACTTAATGCACCAGAGTTGGGGGATAGCTAGGAGGTACAACCATTCAGAGGCAAAATGGAGAGGGCCTAAGGGAAAAACTCTGTAAGCAGGGACCAGGAGGGGGTACCATTTGGGATGTTGAAAAAATAATTAAAAATAAATTATTATGTTACTAAAAAACAGAAATCTCTCCCTATCTGAGTGTAATGCCAGGCTATCTGCAGTCCTGATATGACTGACTAAAGAACCAAACCCATACCAGTGGATCTGCTGCACTCAGAGAAATTGGTAAGAAACCTCCTCCAAACTTCAAGTCCCAGAGCTGCAGCCAGGAGACCATATTCAGACCCATCCCAGAAGATCTGCTGCACTGATAGCCATTGATCCATACCAGAGTATCTGCTTCACTCAGAGCAGTTGAACATCCACTGCACCCAGAGCAGATGACTCTTAGCTGGTCTGCTCTTGTGGAGATAACATTCCCTGACTCACTGGCACTGATTCCTTCTGACCTGAGCCATTGCACTCAGCAGACCTTAGCCTCTACCTCTACAAACAATCCCACAACACCTAGAAGAAGCTGGACTGCCAGAAGCTCTAACAGCTCCAAGATGGTAAAGGAAGCTCCACACCCAGGAACTTTAACACACCCAGCATCATAGGATTACAGAATCCCAGAGTCAGCTTGACTCCCAGGAGCTCTGACACAACCAAGAAAAGAGGATAAACAGGCTCCAATCAGGGACAGTGAGTGCAGGGAGTACTTACTTAGATATAATCAGATGGCAAAGGGCAAACACAAAAATATAAGCAACAGAAAGCAAGGTTATCTGGCATCATTAGAAGCCAGTTCACTCAGCATAACAAGTCCCGGATACCCCATCACACCAGAAAAGCAAGATTCAGAATAAAATCATTTCTCATGATGATAACAGAAGACATTAAGAAGGACAGAATTAACTTCCATAAAGAAATACAGGAGAAGACAGGTAAAGAGGTAGAAGCCCTTAAAGAGGAAACACAAAAATCCCTTAAAGATTTGAAAGAAAACACAATAAAACAGGTGAAGGAATAAAACAAAACCATCCAGGATCTAAAAATGGAAGTAGAAACAATAAAGAAATCACAAAGATAGACTACCTTGGAGATAGAAAACCTAGGAAAGAGATCAGGAGTCATAGATACAATCATCACCAACAGAATACAAGAGATAGGAGAGAGAACGTCAGGTGCAGAAGACGTCCATAGAAGACACTGACACAATGGTCAAAGAAAATACAAAATGCAAAAACCTACTAACCCAAAACATACAGGAAATCCAGGACACAATGAGAAGACCAAACCTAAGGATAGTGGGTAGAGAAGAGAGTAAATATTCCCAAACTAAAGGGCCAGTAAATATCTTGAACAAAATTATAAAAGAAAACTTCCCTAACCTAAAGAAAGAGATGCCCATAAATATAAAAGAAGTCTTCAGAACCAAAAACACTGGACCTGAAAAGAAATTCCTCCTGTCAAATAATAATCAAAACACCAAATGCAGAAAACAAAGAAAGAATATTAAAAGCAGTAAGGGGAAAAGGTCAAGTAACATATAATGGTAGACCTATTAGAATTACACTAGACTTCACACTAGAGACTATAAGAGCCAGAAGATCCTGGACTGATATCATACAGACCCTAAGACAACACAAATGTCAGTCCAGACTACTATACCCAGCAAAAACTCTCAATTACCATAGATAAAGAAACCAAGACAAAACCAAATTTACACAATATCTCTTGACAAATTCAGTGCTACAAAAAATAATAGATGGAAAACTCCAACACAAAGAGGGAAACTATAACCTAGAAAAGGCAAGAATTTAATCTTCTTCCAACAAACCCAAAAGAAGATAGCCACACAAACATAATTCCACCTCCGATAACAAAAATAAGAGAAAGCAACAATCACTTTTCCTTAATATCTCTTAACATCAATGGACTCAATTCCCCAATAAAAAGACATAGACTAAGAGACTGGATATATTAAACAGGACCTAGCATTTTGCTGCATAAAAGAAATGTACCTCAGTGACAAAGACAGACACTACCTCAGAGTAAAAGGATGGAAAAAAATTTTCCAAGCAAATGGTCCCAAGAAACAAGCTGCAGTAGCTATTCTAAAATCAAATAAAATCTACTTCTAACCAAAAGTTATCAAAAAAGATAAGGAAGGACACTTCATAATCATCAAAGGAAAAATCCACCAAGATGAACTCTCAATTCTGAATATCTATGCTCCAAATGCGAGGGTACCCACATTCATAAAAGAAACCTTATTAAAGCTCAAAGCACATACTGCACCTCACACAATAATAGTGAGAGTCTTCAACATGGCAGTCTCATCAATGGACAAATCATGGAAACAGAAACTAAACAGAGACACAGTGAACTAAGAGAAGTTATCAACCAAATGGATTTAAGAGATATCTGTAGAGCATTACACCCTACAACAAAAGAACATAACTTTTTCTCAGCACCTCATGATACCTTCTCCAAAATTGACCATATAATTGGTCACAAAAGAGGCTTCAACAGAAACAGAAAGATTGAAATAATCCCTTGCATCCTATCAGTTCTAAGGACTAAGGCTGGTCTTCAATATCAACAAAAACAACAAGAAGCCCACATACACATAAAAACTGAACAACACTCCACTCAATGATGAATTGGTCAAGGAAGAAATAAAGAAAAAAAATTAAAGACTTTTTAGATTTTAATAAAAGTGAAGACACTCATACCAAAACTTATGAGTCACAATAAAAGCAGTGCAAAGAGGAAAACTCATATCGCTAAGTACCTACAAAAAGAAACTGGAGGAAGCATATACTAGCAATTTGACAGTACACCTGAAAGCTCTAGAACAAAAAGAAGGAAATACACCCAAGAGGAGAAGACAGTAGAAAATAATCAAACTCAGGGCTGAAATCAACAAAGTAAAAACAAAAAGAACTCTACCAAGAATCAACAAAACCAGGAGCTGGTTCTTTGAAAAAATCAACAAGATAGATAAACCATTAGCAGACTAACCAGAGAGCAGTTTACAAATAAATAAAATAAGAACTGAAAAGGGAGACATAATAACAGAAACTGAGGAAATTCAAAAAATCATCAGGTCTTACTGCAAAAGACTATACTCAATAAAGCTGGAAAATCTGGATGAAATGGAAAGTTTTCTAGACACATACCAAATACCAAAGTTAAATCTAGATCAGATAAACCACATAAACAGTAACATAACTTCTAAAGAAAGAGCAGCAGTCACTGAAAGTCTCCCCTCAAAAATAAGCCCAGGACCAGATGGTTTTTGTGCAGAATTCTATCAAATCTTCCAAAAAGACCTAACACCAGCTCCTTTCAGACTATTCCAAAAAAGAGAAACAGAAGGAACACTACATTATTCATTCTATGAAGCCACAAATGTGCTCATATCTAAACCACACAAAGACCCAACAAAGCAAGAGAACCTCAGACCAATGTCCCTTATGAATATCAATACAAAAATACTCAATAAAATTCTCACAAACTGAATCCAACAATACATCAAAACAATCATCCATCATGATCAAGTAGGCTTTATTTCAGGAATGCAAAGATGGTTCAGTATACAAAAATCCATCAAGGTAATCCACTATATAAACAAACTCAAAGAAAAACTCCACATGATCATCTCATTAGGTGCTGAAAAAACATTTCACAAAATTCAACACTTCTTTATGGTAAAAATCCTGGAAAGATCAGGAATTCAAGGCCCGTACATAAACATAGTAAAAGCAATATACAGCAAACCAGTAGCCAACATCAAACTAAATAGATAAAAACTTGAAGCAATCCAACTAAATTCATGGACTAGACAAGGCTGCCCACTCTCTCCTACCTATTCAATATAGTACTTAAAGTCTTAGCTAAAGCAATTAGACAAGAGCAGATCAAAGGCATACAAATTGGAAAGGAAGAAGTCAAAAATATCACTATTTGCAGATGATATGATAGTATACTTAACTGACTGCAAAACTTCCACCAGAGAGCTCCTAACCCTGATTAAAAAAGAAAAAAAAAACACTTCAGCAAAGTGACTGGATATAAAATTAACTCAAACAAATCAGTAGCCTTTCTCTATTGAAAGGATAAACAGGCTGAGAAAGAAATTAGGGAAACGACACCCCCTCACAATAGTCACAAATAATATAAAATACCTTGGTGTGAATCCACCTAAGCAAGTGAAAGATCTGTATGACAAGAACTTCAAATCTCTGAAGAAAGAAATTGAAGAAGATCTCAGAAGATGGAAAAATCTCCCGTGCTCATGGATTGGCAAGATTAATATAGTAAAAATACCATCTTGCCGAAAGCAATGTACAGATTCAATGCAGTCCCCATCAAAATTCCCATCCAAATAGAGTTAGAAAGAGCAATTTGCAAAATAATTTGGAACAACAAAAAACCCAGGATATCAAAAACTATTCAAACAACAAAAGATCTTTTGGGGGAATCACCATTCCTGACCTCAAGCTGTACTACAGAGCAATAGTGTTAAAAACTGCATGGTATTGGTACAGAGATAGGCAAGAAGATCAATGGAATAGAATTGAAGACCCAGAAATGAACCCAACATACCTATGGTCACTTGATCGTTGACAAAGGAGCTAAAATCATCCAAGGGAAAAAAGACAGCATTTTCAACAAATGGTGTTGGGTCAACTGGCAGTCAGAATTTAGAAGAATGCAGATTGATCCATTCTTACCTCCATGTACAAAGCTCATGACCAAGGATCAAGGACCTCCTCATAAAACCCGATACACTAATCTAATAGAAGAGAAAGTGGGAAAAAGCCTTGAACACATGGGCACAGGGGAAAAGTTCCTGAACAGAACACCAATGGCTTATGCTCTAAGATCAAGAAATGACAAATGGGACCTCATAAAATTGAAAAGCTTCTGTAAGGGAAAGGACACTGTCAATAAGACAGAATGGCAACCAACAGATTGGAAAAGATCTTTACTAATCTTACATCTGAAAGAGGGCTAATATCCAATATATACAAAGAACTCAAGAGATTCGACTCCAGAGAACCAAATAACCCATTTAAAAATGGAGAACAGAGCTAAACAGACAGTTATGAACTAAGAAAACTCTAATGGCCAAGAAGTACCTAATGAAATGTTCAGCATTCTTAGTCATCAGGGAAATGCAAATCAAAATGAACCTGAGATTCCACCTCACACCAGTCAGAATGGCTAAGATCAAAAACTCAGATGACAGCAGATGCTGGCAAGGATGTGGAGAAAAAGGAACACTCCTCCATTGCTGGTGGCATTGCAAGTTGGTACAACCACTCTGGAAATCAGTCTGGCAGTTCCTCAGAAAATTGGACATAGTATTACCTGAGGACCCAGCTATACCACTCCTTGGCTTATACCCAGAAGATGCTCCAGCATGTAATAAGGACAGGTGTTCCACTATGTTCATAGCAGCCATATTTATAATAGTCAGAAGCTGAAAGTAACCAGAGGTCCTCAACAGAGGAATGGATACAAAAATTGTGGTACATTTACACAGTGGAATACTACCCAGCTATTAAAAACAATGAATTCCTTCACAGAGCCTTACCAACCTAAGACATAAGTGCATTGATTTGATAATGCATATTCCATGATGAGTAAGGAAAGTATTCTCATCAGAATGACCTAAGACAGGCTCAGTCTTGTTAATGAAATTAAAAATGGGGAGAGGCTGAGAGCCTTAGGGGCTGCTTGACAAGAATCCTACATGGGCCATAAGTAAATAGGCTGCTTTGCAGAAATATGACATTGGCCAAGGACAAGGAAGTAAGCTTCAGGCAGAAATCTACCATTAGGCAAGAACAAAGAAGTAATTTCAGGTAGGAATCTAAATATTAGACTAGAACAAGGAAATGGGCTTCAGGCATGTAAATGACTTTGAGCTAGTACTGGGAAGTTGGCTCAGATATTTTGGTCATCCTGATAAGCCCTGAGAAACACTGATCATGGGAGTGTTCATGGAATTTTGTTTATTGCCTTGCTTGTTTTTTGACTATTTGTGTTTATTGTCTTGCTTGTTCCTGAGTATTCGCACCTATTGTATTGCCAGACCCTCAACCTAGGACTGATCTGAATAATTGCATGTAATTCAAACAGTATAAAAGCAAAAGGAGGAGGGGGGGTGTGCTAGGTGGTTCTAGAAAGGGGAAATGTGGAAAGGGGATGGCATGTGAAATATAAATAAATAAAATATCCAATAAAATTTTTTTAAAAAAATTTAAATTAAAAAAAATGAAAAATAAAAGCAATGAATTCATGAAATTCTTATGCAAATGGATGGACCTAGAAAATATCATCCTGAGTGAGGTAACATAGTCATGAAAGAATACACACAATATGTACTCACTGTTAAGTGACTATTTGCTGAAAAGTTCACAATACTCAAGAAGTTGAAGAAGTAAAAAGGGTAAAGTGTGGATGCTTCAGTGCTTCTTTCAAGGGGAAACAAAATGTTCACAGGAGGAAATATGGAAACAAAGTGTGAAGCAGAGACTGAAGGAAATGCCATCTAGAGACTGCCTCACCTGGGGATCAATCATATATGCAATAGTCAAACCTGGATGCTATCGTAGGAATGGATACAGAAAATGTGGTACCTGGAAGTGCTTGCTGACAGGAGCCTGATATGGCTATCTCCTGAAAGGATCTACCAGAGCCTGACAAATACAGAGGCAGATGTTCACAGCCAACCATTGGACTGAGTGCAGGATCCCTGATGGAGGATTTGGAGAAGGGACTGAAGTATCTGAGGAGGTTTGCAGCCTCATGGGAAGGAGTAACAGTGTCAACTGACCAGACCCCTGGAGCTTCTGGGAACTGAACCACCAACTAAATAGTACACATGGAGGGATGGCTCTGGCCACATATGTGGCAGAGGATGGCCTTATTCGACATCAGTGGGAGGAGAGGCCATTGGGCCTGAGGGAGTTTGATGCCCCAGTGTAGTGGAATGCCAGGGCTGGAAGGTGGGAGTGGTTGGATGGGTGGGGAAGAACCATACAGAGGCAGGGGGAGGAGGTATGTGATAGGGAGGTGTTCAAGGGGGGAGACCTGGAAAAGAAAAAATATTTGAAATATAAATAAAGAAAATATTCAGTACTAGGAAAATTCCAATTAATTAAAAGAAAAAAGATTGAAGAATCTAAGAAGATATTTAAGGTATACAAATGCAAGTTGTATAGGTATAAGAAAATAATTTCAAACATAAAGAAATAAAAGAGTTTCATATTTCTCCTCACTTTCCATGCCACTGTTATACTAAGATTGCAAAGTTCACAGTTTTAACACTGATCAACAAAGTTTTGAAAAGCTAATGGTGGATTGGCTGCTTACAATTTTGTCAAAAGCTCTAGATTTTAAATTCCCTTTGGCTGTCTTCTAAATATAGACTTAAAGGAGGTTCTCCTCATGCTAAAAACACTTCTGTTCAATCTGTATTTCTAGCTCTCTGGACCAAATAAAAGAATGTTCCATACCTTTTGACTTAAACTTACAGCTTTTACTAGGTCTCAGAGGAATGAATGTAAAAAATAAAATCTTATTAGCAACTCTATTTTCAGTTCTACTGCTGTGATTTTACACACACACACACACACACACACAGAGAGAGAGATATATATATGTACCCTGTCCAAATCATTCTTAGGAGAGACAATATTTATTTTAGCTTAGAGCCCAGCTTGCAATCCATGCTAGTGGGTAAGTTAAGGAAGGAAATTCAAATAGATAGTCATTTCACATTCACAGTTACATTCCAGTGTACCTTTTCTCAAGTCAGAATGGAAAAGAAATAATATTGGTAATTCCTCATTCTCAATGCTGTTCTACCAGTAACCCTCAAGGATATTTATCATGCCCCACTGATACTAGGTTCAGAATTCATCATCATGTTACAAAGTTTGTCATATACCATCAGTCATACTAATCTTTCCATAATTCTATGACTTTGACATTCACTAAAAGAATATCCCAATGTTTAGAAAAATACCTATTGATTTGATCTTATTTTATGTTTCCAAGTAATCAAATTGATCTTAAGTATTTCTAGTAGATAGATCACAAAATGAGTTCTTTGCTTTTCTAGGTGACAAACAATGTTGACTTATTTCATTATAAACAATGGCTTCTGTAGTGTTGGAAGGGGCTATTTACAATTTTGAAGGAGAAAAGAAATCATCATTCTTATCCCACTGGGACCTCTCCATGAAATACTGCAAGTCAATCTTAGAAGACATATCCAATGGAGCAATAGTGGCACAAACATCATGAGAATAACCAAACACTTCGTGCTTGAATCTAGAATCTAAAACTCATGGCTTGTACTGTTATTTCAGTGTGTTAGTTTGTGTTGTATTCCTGTGAAGAGACATAATGATCAAGGCAACTCTTATAAGGACATTTAATTGGGGCTGGCTTATAGTTTCAGAGGTTCAGTTTGTTATCATCATGGAAGAAAGCATGGCAGCTGGCAGGAAGGCAGGATGTTGCAGAAGGAACTGGGAGTTCTACATCTTAATCTGAAAGCAGCCAGGAAGAGACTGTCTTTTACAGGAATCCAGGAGGAGACTCTTCCACACTGAGCAGAGCTTAGCATAGGACACCCCAAACCAACCTTCAGAGTGACACATTTCCTCTAACAAGGCTACACCTCTTCCAATAAGGCCACACCTTCTAATAGTGCCACTTCCCAAGGGTTAAGCATATTCAAACACCATACTCAGCAAGAATCGGTAGCTCTACAGGACATATTTGCAAGGAAGACATACAACTATTATTATGAAAGATGGATATAGAATTCAGTTGGCTCCTAAAACTAATCTTTATAACCCTAAGTCAATGCATCTGTCAACACACATCAGCAAAATTCCTTTTTTCAATAGAAGGTGATTAACATAGAGACCCACAGCTGGTTAAAGTGAAGAGGATAAGACAGTACAGAGTACTCATCCCTAAACTGGAAGTTTGAATCACACTTGCCTCCTTCCAAAGTTAGGGGACCCTTATAGAAAGATTCTAAAACCCAAACATTACGAATAATGAGAGGGAAACAGTGCTCTTCAGACATAGTAAGTTAGTCGCACATATTAAATGAGAGCAGTTGTGGCAGCATGCACAAGAAATGTCCAATCTCTAGCTAGACAAACTCCAAGCATGAAGATGATCCTGAAGTCCCACACCTAGCCAAGGAGCTATTGGCAACTGATAACTGACAGGGGAGAGAGTTGTGTCTATTGATTGCTAGACCCTCAAACTAAAACTGACCTTAATAAATGCACGTAATCAAAATGGTATAAAAGCATAAAGGAGGAGGGAGTAGGGTAGGGAGTTCTAGGGAGGGGAAATAGGGAAAGAGGATGACATCTGTATTGTAAATAAATAAAATATCCAATAAAAATAACATAAAATTTTAAAAAGAAGAGTTAATTTTCTTTAAGGCTGTGTCCCAGTGAATAATCACACATGATATAGATGTCACATTTGTGGCAAAGCACCCTGCAGTCTCATATTCTCTGCATTTTAACCAGTTGTGAATTTCTGTGATAATCACTATCTATTTGACAAAGAAACTTCTTTAGTGACAACTGAGGCCCTGTATCATATAAATGTGTAGACCTACACAACATATTACCTTGCAAGTGTGTGTTAATAAAATAGAATACATGGCAAAAGATAGAGAAGCAACTGAAGCAGACACTCAAATTCAATATCTGGCATCCCTTACCCACACAAGCAAATACCTATTCGCGCACGCGCATGTGCGCGTGCCCATATACACACACACACACACACACACACACACACTCAAACACACAAGCTCAGAGAAAGAGTTTATATGCATTATACAATTCCACTCTTTCTGACGATGGAACTCTAAATATAAGAACCTATGGGAATATTTGCATTACAATTAAACAGTTAAATAATAGCAGTGATTAATTTTCTTTTTTAACATAGTGAAGACATTTTAAAAACACTTACTTTTTAAATGGATTTGTTGATGTCCTTTACATCTATCTGAAGGATGTTTCCAATAATGGGGAGAGGAGTAGGGCCAGGAGGGAGCTTCCCTCTCCCAGAGCTCTGTCTCCAGAGTGAGAGGAGAAGCAGACAGGAGAGAGTAAGCACCAGGACCAGGACTGGATCCATTGCAGCTTTCTCTTCTCATGAAGACACCTGTGAGCTTGCAACCCAGGTCTTTTATAATACTAGCTGTAAACTCAACACTTTCTCTGGTACATAAAAGACCAATCAACTAGGTGTGGTTTAATCTTTCTTCTATGTGGACTGTGGCCTGTTGAAATACACAAATGGAAGGTGTTCTTCACTCTTAATCTCAACTGCTCCACCCTGAAACCTGTTGTAACTAGCCCAGGGTGGGACCAATGTACTAAAAAAAAATCTCAAGTAGTTTCAACCTGCAATCTAAATGGAGGGTTTAAGAATCAAATCACTTGATGCAAAGATTGTTCAAACTTCTGCATTATTAGACTCATGATCACTGGGAATTTATGGCATTGGAGGCAAATCATATACTTGTATATAAAGTAATGCTTGCCCAATAAAGCTTCCCAGTGATTAGGATAATTGCTTTAGTGTGCTATAGTAACATTAGAGTTGATTAATCATCAGTTAAGCCATGTAATTAGCTCAGTTCATAAACACACCTTTTACAACTAAACATTCTTCAAAGCCTTTGTGGGCAAAGGTTACTTTTCACCTCTCAGTGAGTACAAGATAACAGAATAACAGCAGCACCACTCACACACATCACTCAGGATATACACCACACTACTAACCCAAAACATCCAGGAAATTCAGGACACAGGGAGAAGACCAAACCTAAGGATAATAGGTATAGATGAGAATGAAGATTCCCAACTTTAAGGGCCAGTAAATATCTTCAACAAAATTATTGAGGAAAACTTCCCTAACCTAAAGAACGAGATGCCCATAAACATACAAGAAGCCTGCAGAACACCAAATAGACTAGGCCAGAAAAGAAATACCTCCTGTCACGTAAAAATCAAAACATCAGATGCACAAAACAAAGAAAAAATACTAAAAGCAGTAAGGGAAAAAGGTCAAGTAACAAATGAAGGCAGACCTATAAGAATTACACCAGACTTCTCACCAGAGACTATAAAAGCCAGGAGAGCCTGGTCTGACATCATACAGACCCTAAGAGAACACATTGCCAGCCCAGATTACTATACCCAGCAAAACTCTCAATCACTACAGACGGTCAAACCAAGATATTCCATGACAAAACCAAATTTGCACAATATCTTCCCACAAACCCAGCACCGCAAAGAATAATTGATACAAAACTCCAACACAAGGATGGAAACTACAACCTAGAAAAAGCATGGAAGTAATCTTCCAACAACCACAAAAGAAGATAGCTATACAAACATAATTCTACCTCTAATAACAAAAATAACAGGAAGCCACAATCATTTTTCCTTAATATCTCTTAACATCAATGGACTCAATTCCCCAATAAAAAGACTCAGTCTATCAGACTGGATACACAAACAGGACCCAGAATTTTGCTGCATACAAGAAACGCACCTCAGTGACAAAGACAGACACTACCTCAGAATAAAAGGATGGAAAACAATTTTCCAAGCCAATGGTCCCAAGAAACAAGCTGGAGTAGCCATTCTAATATCAAATAAAATCGACTTTCATCCAAAAATAATCAAAAAAGATAAGGAAGGACACTTCATACTCATCAAAGGAAAAATCTACCAAGGTGAACTCTCAATTCTGAACATCTATGTTCCAAATGCAAGGGCACCTACATACATAAAAGAAACTTTACTAAAGCTCAAAACACACATTACACCTCACACAATAATAGTGGGGGATTTCAATACCCCACTCTCAGCAATGGACCTATCATGGAAACAGAAACTAAACCGAGACACTCTGAAATTAACAGAAGTTATGAACCAAATGGACTTAACAGACATCTGTAGAACATTTCATCCTAAAACAAAAGAATATACCTTTTTCTCAGCACCTCATGGTACCTTCTTCAAAATAGACCAAACAAAATCCAGGAATACATCAAAACAATCATCCATCATGAACAAGTAGGTTTTATCCCAGGAATGCAGGGATGGTTCAATATTTGGAAATTAATCAATGTAATCCACTATATAAACAAACTCAAAGGAAAAAAACCACAAGATCATCTCACTAGATGCTGAGAAAGCATTTGACAAAATTCAACATCCCTTCATGATAAAAGTCTTGGAAAGATCATGAATTCAAGGACCATACCTAAACATAGAAAAAGCAATATACAGCAAACCAGTAGGCAACACCAAACTAAATGGAGAGAAACTTGAAGCAATCCCACTAAGATCAGTGACTAGACAAGGCTGCCCACTCTCCCCCTAACTATTCAATATAGTACTGGAAGTCCTAGCCAGAGCAATTAGACAACAAAAAGAAGTCAAAGGGATACAAATAGGAAAGGAAGAAGTCAAAATATCACTATTTCCAGATGATATGATAGTATACTTAAGTGACCCCAAAACTTTCACCAGAGAACTCCTAAACCTGATAAACAACTTCAGCAAAGCAGCTGGTTATAAAATCACTCAAACAAATCAGTAGCCTTCCTCTACATGAAAGATAAACAGGCTGAAAAAGAAATTAGGGAAATGACACCCTTCACAATAGTCGCAAATAATATAAAATACCTTGGTGTGAATCTAATCAAACAAGTGAAAGACCTGTATGACAAGAACTTCAAGTCCCTGAACAAAAACTTGAAGATCTCAGAAGATGGAAAGAGCTCCCATGCTCATGGATTGACAGGATTAATATAATAAAAATGTCCATCTTGCCAAAAGCAATCTACAGATTCAATGTAATTCCCATTAAAATCCCAACTCAATTCTTCACAGTTAGAAAGAGAAATTCTCAAATTCATTTGGAATAACAAAAGACGTAGGATATCGAGAACTATTCTCAATATTCTCAAAGGAGCTAAAACTGTCCAGTGGAAAAAGGACAGCAATTTCAACAAATGTTGCTGGTTCAACTGGAGGACGTGTAGAAGAATGAAAATTGAGCCATTCTTATCTCCTTGTACAAAGCTCAAGTCTAAGTGGATAAAGGACCTCCACATAAAACCAGATACACTGAAACTAATAGAGGAGAAGGTGGGGAAGAGCCTCGAAGACTTGGGCACAGGGGAAAAGTTCCTGAACAGAACACCAATGGCATATGCACTAAGATCAAGAATTGACAAATGCGACTTCATAAAATTGCAAAGTTTCTGTAAGGCAAAGGACACTGTCAATAGGACAAAATGACAACCAACAAATTGGGAAAAGATCTTTACCAATCCTACATCTGATAGAGGGCTAATATCCAATATATATAAAGAACTCAAGAAATTAGACTCCAGACAACCAAATTACCCTATTAAAAAATGGGGTATAGAACTTAACAAAGAATTTTCAACTGAGGAAACTCGAATGGCAAGAAGCACGTAAAGAAATGTTCAGTATCCTTAGTAGTCAGGGAAATGCAAATCAAAAAAACCTTGAGATTCCATCTCACACCAGTCAGAATGGCTAAGATTAAAAACTCAGGTGATAGAAGATGCTGGCGAGGGTGTGGAGAAAGAGGAATAGTCCTCCATTGTTGGTGGGACTGAAAGATGGTGCAACCACTTTGGAAATCAGTCTGGTGGTTCCTCAGAAAATTGGACATAGCATTACCCGAGGATCCTGCTATACCACTCCTAGGCATATACCCAGAAGATGCTCGAACATATAACAAGGACATATGCTCAACTATTTTCATAGCAGCCTTATTTATAATAGCCAGGAGCTGGAAAGAACCCAGATGTCCTTCAACTGAGGAATGGATTCAAAAAATGTGGTACATTTACACAATGGACTATTACTCCGATATTAAAAACAATGAATTCGAGAATTTCCTTGGTAAATGGATGGAACTAGAAATTATCATCCTGAGTGAGGTAAGCCATTCACAAAAGAACACACATGTTATTCACTCACTGGTTTTTGTATATTAGCCCAGAACCTTGAAATGCCCAAGATTCAACTCACAGGCCACATGAAGCTCATGAAGAAGGAAGACCAAGTGAGGGGTGTTTTGGTCCTTCTTAGAAGGAGCAACAAAATACTCAAGGGAGCAAATATGGAGACAAAGTGAGGGACAGAAACTGAAGGAGGGGCCGTCTGAAGACCATTCCACCTGAGTATCCATCCTATGTGCAGTCACCAAAGGTAGATGCTGATATGGAAGTCAGGAAGTGCATGCTGATAAGAGCCTGATATAGATGTCTCCTCAGAGGTCTTCAAGAGTCTGACATATTCAGAGGCAGATGCTCACAACTAGCCATTGAACTGATCATGGGGTTCCCAATGGAGGAGTTAGAGTGAAGACCATTGGAGCTGAAAGGGTTTGTGGCCCCATGAGGAGAGCAACAATGCCCACCAACTACAGCTCCCAGGGTCTAAACAACCAGCCTGGAAGCACTTAGGGAGGGATCCATGGCTTCAGCTGTATACGTAAGAGTGGAGGGCCCTGATGGGCATAGGTGGGAGAAGAGATCCTTGTCCTCATGAAGGCTGGACGCCCCAGCGGGTGGGAATTTGAGAGTGGGGAGGTGGGAGTGGAGGGGTAGGTAGGGGTAAATCCACAGAGAAGCAGGAGGAGGGATGAAGGGATAGGGGGTTGTTGGGTGGGTGGGGGATGGGGTAAGGGGACAACATATGAAATGTAAATAAAACATCCAATAAAAGAAAAGAGTAGAAAAGAAAAAGGTATCAAAAGATTGAAAGATATTCTATGCTCAGGGATAGAAAAGATTAATGTAGTGAAAAATGGACATTTTACCAAAAACAATCTACAGATTCAATGCAATCTTCATCAAAATTCCCACACAATTTTTATAGACCTTGAAAAAGCAAGCCTCAAATTTATATGGAAAAATAAAAATCCCAGAATTACCAAAAAATTTTTGAACAATAAAAGAACTTCAGGAGAGGACTTCTGGTCTGGGCCTGAGCATAGAGCAGGTCACAGGTGGCAGCTCTGTACCCAACCCCAGAAAACTGAGAGAAAGAGTGACTCCCAGGAGCTTTAACTCAGGGAGCATCCCAGGTAAAAATGAATCACCTGTGATGTCTGCTGTTAGAAGTTCTAATCCAGATGCTGGCCTCCGAACTTATACTACTCAGACCTTTGACGGGCCACTGACAAGAACATCAAACAGCTAGATATTGACATCACTAATCTGAAGAAATCCCTCGTTTCAGTGTCTGAAGAGACCTCCTAAAATCACAAAGATCCTTATTGGACTTGATTTACTCTATTACAATAGAAAAGGCTGTGTACAGTTCTTGACTGTGTACAGCCCTTAAAGAAGAAGGTTGCCTTTACATAGACAAGACAAGGAGGGTTAAGGAGAGCATGAAATAGGTCAGTGAAGGCCCTAAGAAAAATCAGAGAGAGAAAGAGACAGATGAATGCTGGTACAAGAATCGGTTTTCAGCCTCTCCAAGGTTGTCAACCCTATTTCCTCCCATCTTGGGACCATTATTTGGGTTCTTTTTGCTTTTTTCTGCTGGTCCCTGGCCCTCAAATAGGCGGACTAACTCTGTGATACAACAGATAAATAATTTGGTAGCAAAACCTACTCAGAAACATTATCATAAGTTAGCTATGGAGGACCCAGAGACTCAAGATGAGGTTGTTACTTTATACAGGGTGTCTCCAAAACCCATCTCCACCCAACCTAAAAGGGGGGACTTCTGCCCCTAGACCAAGCAGAGAGGGGCCACCCAGAACCCCCTCTGCCAGTCGATCTGAATTCTTGCTTAGGCTGTGAGGCTAAGCACTGCAAGGGAATATAAATAAAAGATTAAAATATCTATCTGGGTTCCCTGACGGACAAGCCTGATTGCATAGGGGTTGATGTCAAAAGTATCCCCTTTCCAGGAAAAAGACATCGGGATGGGTATGGCCCTCGTGCCTCACTGGACAGTGACTGGGGGACCAGAGCCATTACAAGATCCCCTTCAAGTACTGGAGGTCAGGCCTCTATCCCAGCCTTCGCAAGTTTAGAATTGTCACAGCCCTTCTATACTTAGAGAAGGGAGGAGATGTCAGGGGCAGCCCTGCTTACCCACTGAAGGCCTAAAATCAGCCATAGGCCTAAAATTAGCAATTGGCCTGTCATACATGTATACTAACACCAAGTCTTGGGTCTCAGTGGAAAAACATTGAAACAGATGGCTATAAGCTAATGTAAACAGGCAGCTTTTGTGGAAATTTACAAGCCTGAGTAGTCATAGACGTTGTAAATAGGTAGCCTTGGCAGACAATACCAACTTAGATAAGGACAAGCAAGTCATAGGCAGAGTCATAGTGACTTGTCCCCTGAACCTTCACCCAGCCGATACCCGGTTCTGAAAGATATCTGTATTCCCCCTGAACACCCACACTCCAGTGTCATTCCCTTCCCCACATCCTGCCTTTCTTTGTTTATAACCCCTGTGTGAATGAATTATGATTTGAGAAAAAATAAATTATAAAAAAAGAGAAAATAAGAACTTCAGGAGAAATTACCATCACTGACCTCAAGCTGTACTACAGACGATGGTGATTTAAAAAAAAAAAAACTGCATGGTATTGATACAGAAACAGATACATTGATCAATAGAAATGAAACAAAGACCCAGAAATAAACCCACATACTTAATGGACAATTGACTTTTAATAAAGAAGCCAAAACCAAACAATGGAAAAGGAAGAGTATCTTCAACAAATACTCCTGATCTACCTTGATGTCTACAAGTAGAACAATGAAAACAGATCCATATTTATCACCCTGGACATAACTCCAGTCTAAGTGGATCAAGGACCTCAACATAAAACCAGATACACTAAATCTCTTAAAAGAGAAAGTGGGACACACCCTTGAATATATTGGTATGGGAGACAATTTCCTGAACAGAACACAAATGGCTCAGGCTCTAAGATCAACAGTTGATAAATGGGACCACATGAAACTGCAAAGCTTCTTTCTGCAAGGAAAAAAACTGTCAATATGACAAAATGACAACTTACTGTTGCAGGAGATATTTAAAACAGTGGCACCCAATCTGTCTTGTGAATCGTGTCACTGTATTCCCGAATAGGCAAGGCCATGAGTGGTAGCAGCATATTTTCACCCGTTCGGCTCAGGCTGCCAGCTGAGACCACCAGCTCAGGTGGCTAGAGACACCAGCCCTACCACCCACGAGAAGTCAGTATGGGAGATGGCTCTGCCAATCTTCTACACTGTCTCTACAAGGCTGGGCTGTGCTCAGACCATCCCGCCATCCACAAGGACTGGTAAGAAAATGAGACTCTAATGCTTAAATATTAATCAAAGGCTTTATATGTTTGGTAATTCTCAATAACAATATGCCCATATAATTAGATGTGCTTCCCAATTAGCTAATCTAAATATACGTTGTTACCCAAGACTGCCTCCATACTTGCAGGGCTCTTCATCCTCCTACATCTCTCTCTCTCTCTCTCTAGCTCCTCCTCTTCCTTTTCCTCTTCCTTTCCTTACTCCTCCCACCTTAGCTCCTCCTACAACCTACAGATTGGAAAATCATCTTCACCAACCCTATATCTGAGGGCTAACTTCCAAAGTCTATAAAGAGGTCAAGAAGCTAAATATCAACAACCCAAGCAGTCCAATTATAAAATGAGGCACAGAGCTAAACAGAATTCTCAACAAAGGAATCTAGAATGGCTAAGAAGCACTTAAAGAAATGTTCAAACCTCTTACTTAACAGGGCAATGTAAACTAAAACAACTCTGAGAGTCCATCTTACACTGCTCAGAATGGCTAAGGTCAAAAACGCAAGTGATAACACACACTGGTGAGGAAGAGGAACAGAGTGAACACTCCTCCACTGCTGGAGGAGTATAAACTTGTACAACTGTTGGGTTAATGTGTGTCCTGGGCCAGTTGTTGGGTTAAAGTGTATCCAGCATCTGTACCTCCACAGAGCTAGGGCCACTAGGGGAAGACAGAGGCATGAGAAGTTTGATTGTACTCTCCCCATACCAGCGCCGGGCTGGCAGGCTGCAGAACCTCCGATGTGGGGGTTGGAGGGCATAGTCTGAGATACCAAGGGACTGCTGAAGTTGTCTTGGTGGTCCCTGGGCCAAAAGGCAGACAGGTACCTGCTGGTTCTCAGGATCTTGGCACTCCAGGCACTTCTGAGAGCCACAATAGAGCCAAGAATGAAGTGGGGCATACAGGCTGCATTGGCCGATGGTTGAACAGGGACAAAGGGGGAGAAGCTCCAGCTTTGTCCCACGGAGATGAGTTCTTAGCTTGTCGCGGTCAGCTTGCTTGAGTTGGTGGTTGGAGTGGCTAAGAATGTCGAGTTCTTCTGCAGGAGATTGGACACAAAGGCTCTATAGAAGAAGGCCTGCTCCATTGTTCCCCACTGCAGATCCCAGTGAAAGAGAAATGGTTCATGTTTTTAAGATGTTTATTGTCATGGCAGAAAGTAGATGAGAAACTGTACCCCCAGTTTCTCAGAGCAGGCATGAGGTTAAATACTTTTTGCAGGGAGGAGGGTCTGGGAAGGAACACTTAATTGGCTACACACCTCTAGCCTTTAGGTACCTCATTAATATGGAAATCTGTCTTGAGGCTCCTTGGCCTGTAGTCACGCCCTCTGCCTGTGGAGGGGCTAGTGGACTTTGTCCTATGTTACTAATGGACACAAATCTATGGAGGTCTGTGGCCTCCTGTCAGGAGCCTGGAGTCTGGGAGCATGGCAAATGCCTACATTCCCTTACAGGGGACCCTGCTGAGTCACCTGTTGGGTCATCAGGGTTTAACAGTTTCTCAAACAGAAATCTAGCTGCCTTGGTGTCAGACAGATGAGGGTTGGTGATGAGATGGAGACACTGCACTACATTTCAGCTTCCCCTCCTGCTCATGGATATAACACCAAAAACTGCTAAGCAGTGGCCCTGGGAAGCTTCAGGCATGGGCTGAGTCATGGGAATCAGCAAGATAAAAGCTAAAGCTCCACATCCCTGTTCCCAATGACTCATTCTGTGGTAAGCTCTATAGTAGAAATCAAAAGGACATTTAATACTGATGAAATAGCTAATCCAAATACGTGTTCTCAATGAATATTGATCTAATCAGAATCAAGTCTGTATTGGAGAGCCAATCAATTCAAAAGGAGAGTACATAAGAAGAACTACAGAGAGCCAGATCTCTAAGACCATAATTTTTTTTCTTTTTATTTTAGCCATGCTATCTTTTTGGAGGTTATTTATTTACATTTCAAATGTTATTCCCTTTCCTGATCCTCCCCATGGAAACCACCTACCCTACCCCCCTCCCCCAGGTTCTATAAGGATGCTCTCCCACCTGCCCACCCACTCCTGCCTCACCACCCTAGCATTTCCCTAAGCTGGGACATCGAGCCATCATAGGACCAAGGGCCTCCCCTCCCATTGGTGCCAGATAAGGCCATCTACTGCTACAAATGCAGCTGGAGCCATGGGTCCCTCCATGTGTAGTCTTTGGTTGTTGGTTTACTCCCTGGGAGCTCTGGGGGGAGGGGCGTCTGATTGGTTGGTATTGTTCTTCCTATGGGGTTGAAAACCCCTTCAGCTCCTTCAGTCCTTCCTCTAACCCCTCCATTGGGGTCCCTGTGCTCCACCTGATGGTTGGCTGCAAGCATCTGCATCTGTATTAAGACACACAATTTTTCAACCTAGGACAGAACACAAAACCCATAAAGCACTAAATATCATACAAATGGAATAGTACCAAATAGAGTATCTTAAAAGTAATAGTAGTCAGGTGTCCAGGGTCCCTCAGGGTTATGTTCAGGACACTGCAAACAGGATTTTGGGGAACATAGTTAGCATGAGAATACAAGCAGCTACAGTAAGAGATGTGATTTTTTTAATTAAAATTGTTCCCTTGCTCATATGGCTTTCCTTGTGAATTCTATCAAATGGAAGGTGCAGTGCCAGCCTTGTGACAAAAGCAGAAAGCACATTTTTCAGAAACTAGACTACCTTCTTGTTTAATGTCAAACATCAGAATTATTGTGACACCAAACACGGCAAAGACATCATAGAGAAATAGAACTATAAGCCAATATGCTCATTTATGTATTCACACAAACCTTTAAAACTGTTCATTAATCAAGCAATATATGACAAAAAAACAAATACCATAAAGTGATGTTTGTTAGTGGAAATGCAAGTTAACTTTTTTAATCCAAATTTCTTTTTTAAAGATGTTTTTAGGGGGGTTAAGTGGAGAGCTGACACTCTAGGACTGCTCCGGATACTGGCACAGATCAGAAGGGTCCCGGGCCACTGGCCATGAGGGAGTTCCTAAGTCTCAGAGGGTCCCAGTTACTCCCTGTTTTGGGGGAAGGGGTGTCATGGCCTACTCACCTGCAATCCTGACCATGTTAGAGCTCCTGGACTCCAGCCTCCTCTGAGATTTGGGGGGACTGGGTGCAGAGCTGACACCATAGGACTGCACTGGACACGGGCGTGAACAGAAGGGTCCCGTGGCACTAGGGGGTTTCTAGGGAGGGGAAATGGGTAAAGGGGATGGCATCTGAAATGTTAATAAATAAAATATCCAATAAAAGAGAAAAGAAGAAAAGAAAAACAGATATTTTTAGTTAAAATGTTTCAATACAACATACTTTAATCTTGTTTCTTCCCCATCCCTAACTCTTTGCAGTTTCCCTCTACCTCCATACCCATCCAATTCTCTGTCCTTTTAAGAAACAAAAAATAAAAAGGCAAAAAAAATAAAAATAAAAATAAAACAAGGGCTGGAGAGGTGGCTCAGAGGTTAAAAGCACTAGTTGTTCTTCCAGAAGTCCTGAGTTCAATTCCAGCAACTGTATGGTGGCTCATAGCCATCTATAGTGAGATCTAGTGATCTCTTCTGTTCTATAGGCATATATGAAGGCTAAATGATATATACATAGTAAAAAATAGTTTTTAAGAAACCAAAACAAACAAAGATCAATATGATAAGAACTGCCAAAACAAAAAGCCCATAAATAAATCCATGGCATTTGCTTTGCCAAGTTGCCCACTCATGAATGTGGTGGATACAGCCAGTGACACACCACTGGAGAAAACTGAACTTCTTTGCTAACAGGCATCACTTCCAACCAACTACTTGGCTAGGGCTGGGGCACTGAATCCGTCTTCTATCTCAGTTCTAGGATCTCATCTTGCCTGAACTGTGCAGGTACCATGCATGCTGCCACAGTCTGTGCGAGGTCATATATACAACACTCCTGCTATGTCTTGGAGACAGTTTCCCTGTAGTCTTCCATTACCTCTGGCTTACAATTCTTCATCCTCCTCTTCCATACAGATTCCTAAGTCATGAGGGGAGGGGTTTGATGGATGAATCCCATTTAGGATTGAGTGTTCCACAGTCTCTCACTCTGCACATTGTCCACTTGTGTGGGTCTCTATGTTAATTCACATCTACTGCCAGAAGCTTCTTGGAAAGCTAAGCAATGCACTGATCTCTATGTATAGCAGTGTGTCATTAGGGTTTATTTTATTGCTATGTTCCTTTAGCAGAATAATAGTGTTAAGTTTTCCCCTAGGCCAGTGACTTATCTAGCCCCAGTTTCTTGGCACTGTCAGTTATAGATTCAATTTCATGGGTCTTATAGAGACATTCAATCAAAAGAGGTTGGTTACCCAGACAAGAGCAGTTTGTGCCTTTAATTCTAGCAGTTGCATATCTGAGTTGGAAGCCAAGTTGGTCTACAAAGTGAGTTTCAGGACAGCCAGGGATACACAGAGAAATCCTTACTTGAAAACCACCTCATGAAGGTGGGTAGTGGTTACACTAAAATGCTGTTCCTCTACTATATCAGCACATTTTGCAGGTAGGGCAACATTATAGGTTTCAAGGTTCATAGTTGAGTGAAATTGGTACCTGTCTGCTCTATCCGACGTTATCAATGCTAGTCACTGAAGATAAAATTCAAATTAGAACCAGTGTGACTTCTACTACATAGTGTTGTCTTCAGCAATAGGGTCATACCATCAGGTTGTGGAGAGGAAACAACAGATCTGGCAACAGTCTGTGATGCTTAGGAGGATTCTACAGGATCCCTTTGGCCAACAATTAAAGAAGATGTAACCCACTCCTGGCACTGGAGGTTTTACTCGGTGGCATAAGATGTCTAATTGAGGCATTGTATCCCCTATTATTTGGTGATTCCATTTACATTACATTCATAAATGTGCATAAAATCCAAATTACAACCTTACCTTGTTCACTAAACAAAAAGTCAACACATAAATTCAGCTTAATACAGAGAGGGAAACCATGTGAACAATCCTAATTCATTATAGAGAGAAAATCTATGCCATTTGGAAAAGAATAAAAATACAGTTTTGGTAAAAACATTTTTTAAATGCCCATAAAACTAAGAACAAAACAAATGTTCTCACTTTTATTCAGCATGAAAGAACACAGAGAGAGTAGCAAAGAGAAGAAAGATACGAAGAGTGTAAAAAAACAAAGCCAAATGTGCCCCCCTTATCAGACCTGCTGGCATATATACATATACACTCCAGAAGCAGAGTCAGGAGGGTTGTCAAAAGTTCAAGACCAGCTTGACTCACACAATGAGTTTCAGGCCAAACAAGGATAAAAGGCAAGGCTTTGTCTCAAAAAACACAATGTTTTAAAGTTCTTCATAAATTATCTAAACAATTAACCAATCAATTTTAAAGCACTTATATTACAGTATATACAGAAAATATTTTAGCCATGTATGGCCACATATGTGGACACAGAAATGACTATTATCAGATAGAGAGATGGCTGTGTAATTAACATGCAACTGCTCTTCTTAAGGCCCAGAGTTCAGTTACCCACATCCACATAGGGTGGCTAATAACCACCTCTAACTACAGCTTCAGAGGATCAGAGGTCTTCATCTGGCCTCTGAGAGCACACATACACACACACATGTGGCATACACTCACATAGACATGCATGTGACATACACTCACATGCTACATATATAAGGATGAAAATCTTTAGAAATGCATTTAAAAAGAAATGACTACCATGGAGGAAGTACTTTTTACTAAGATTTTCCAACAAACAAGAGGCCAAGTACACAATTTGGGTCTCCAAGGATTGTCCAACTCAGAAGTAAGAAATAATGTAATAAAAACAGCAAACATCTTCCTGTGGTTCCTCTAGAAATATACAAAATAATTATGGAAGTGATGATGGTGAGGGTAAGATCAATGAGTAAAATTAGAATTAACTAATTTGAATAACTTTTCTAGGACATGGGATATAAAATTGACCATCCTTTTCTTACTATCTGACTTTAGAGTCTAGAGTACAGAGATAAAAATACTATCTTATGAGGTGTAAGATGCAGTTAGGTGCATGGACACAAGACATATTGGCCTACATCTGTAGGTGTAAGTCATTTACTACCTAGATATCAGCTAACACAGATAAAGTAGAGCAGTTTCTCCTTACTCAGCATGGCTGTGTATGTCAAGTTACCATAAAGTGTATAGAAAAAAATGAATGGGTCCCCTGATGGCTTGTCATTTTTTGTAATTGAAGCATTTGGGGGATATAATAGTAGAGTGGAGTATAATTTTATACAGTAGAATATAAGTTGCTTTCAACAACATTGGAAGAATAGGAATATAATACAGTATAACAAATATTTTTGATGTTCCTGGTTGTATCTTTTTCTTTTTATTATTGGATATTTTATTTATTTACAATACAAATGTCATCCCCTTTCCCCATTTCCCATTCCTACAACACCCTATCCAATCTCCCTGCCTCCTTTATGTTTTTATACCACTTTAATTATACTCATGTATTAAGGTCAGTTCTAGGCTGAGGATCTAGAAATACTATAGATACAAATAGTCAAGGAGCAAGCAAAACAATAAACACAAATAGTCAAAAAAAAGCAAGGCATTAAACATAATTATGTGAACACTCATATGATCAATGTTTCTAAGGGCTTATCAGGATGACCAAAGTATCTGATCCTTCTTCCCTGTTGTAGCCCAAGGTAATTTTCATGTTTGAAGCCTAATTCCTTGTTCTAGCCTAAAATTTAGAATCCTGTCTAAAATTACTTCTTTGTTCTAGCCTAATATTTAAATTCCTGCCTGAGATTATTTCTTTGTTCTAGCCTAAGGTTTAAATTCCTGCCTGAAATTACTGATTTGTTCTAGCCTAATGTCTAATTCCTGCCTGAAGTCTACTTCCTTGTCCTTGGTTAAAGTCATATTCCTGTCAAGCAGCCCATTTCCTTGTCCTTGTTCAATGTCAGAGTCCTGCCAAGCAGCCCCAAAGGCTCCCTGCCTCTCCGATTTTCTTATTTCATTAACAAGACTGAGCCTGGCTTAGGTCATTCTGACAAAGATGGCGTACTTATCCATCATGTAATATGCATTACCTAAAACAATGCATTTATGTCTTAGGTTGTTAAGGCTCTATGCAGAATCTTACCCGTCCTTGGCTTGCCAGCCTGTTTATTTAATAACTCTGTCTGGGGGCTCACTTTCAGGTTCAAGCAATGTATTTTGGCAGCCAACATCTGGATGTTGTTAAAGAAAATCTTTAACACAATGGACAGGACTAAAAGTATTCCCAGGAAAAAAGGGCTAGCATGAACAAGCTATATATGCCATTTTTGAAGCTTAACCAAAATAGAAATACTGATCTCAGGCCACAGGTAATTTTATCTGTGGTATCTACCATATCAACACTCAGCAGAACAGCAGTCTTGAAATTCATAAGCTCCCTATGTATCGTTAAAACTTCCAGAGAGCCGGGCAGTGGTGGCTCACACCTTTAATCCCGGCACTTGGGAGGCAGAGGCAGGCGGATTTCTGACTTCGAGGCCAGCCTGGTCTACAGAGTGAGTTCCAGGACAGCCAGGGCTATACAGAGAAACCCTCAAAAAACCAAACCAAAAAAAAAAAAAAACTTCCAGAAAGGTGTTAGAATTATGCCAAATACACTGCCTGTGTCATTAAACTTTGTCCTAATTATAATGACTACCACTGTAAATTGTAAAACTAACATGAATCCAATGGTATTTGACATGACACTCAAGATGGCTCCTTACCCTTAAGTTCTGAACCTCCTTTAATTTAAATAGGATAAAGAGCATCAATCCATTCATCCAAATGCCTATGAGGATTCCTTATAAATGTCAAGGACAAGAGCCTGTGGAATGGGCCCATGGAAATTTAAAACAATATATTTGTAAAATAAAAAGGGGGGAGATATATCACTGTACACCACAAATTTATATAAATCATGTTCTTTTCAGTTTTTATTTTAATATTTTTGTAAATTTGGATGCCAAGGAACTTTCTGCTGAGTGTCTGTGGTACTCTACAACTAGGCATACTTATACATAGGTAAAAGGGAAGAATCAACTTCCTGGAATAAGGCATGATCTCAATCAGGTATTAAATATGGGGAAGAGGGCATGTTTCTGTTTTTTCTGCAGGATGCTGAAGGAGCATGGTGGCCATCAGAGCGGTGGTGAAACATGTTGATCCCAGGACAAAGAATTATTAACAAAGCTGACCTGTCAGCTTGCTGAGTGCCCTGATGATGGTGACTGGAAAGCTGTATTGGACATAAGTTTCTGACCCACCATTGATTACCTATAACCCTGATGGAACAAGCTGCCTTGCCTCAAGTTCTTAGACCTTGTGGACAGAGGATCAAAAAGAGAGGTTAAAATGACTCTTGTATTGTTATTAAGTGTGACCAGTTATTCAGAGTCAATCATGGACTGGTCTAGAAATCAATCCAATATTGGAAATAAGAGTCTTCATTTGGAAGTCTGGTTCAGGACATTTTCAGAGACATATATGGAAATTAGATGCAGTTCTCTATGACGTTATGTTAGCAAGAGATAAAGTTGGAGCAGTATCTGGATTTTAAACAAGTGTTAGTACATGTGTTAATGTTTTATTGTCAAGTTAAAAATACTTTTGTTTCTTCTACAGTATTTAATGTAAGTTGCATTGATTGTACACCTTCTAATTGTGTTGTGTTTCGAAATCTGGCATGTCAGTTATGTAGGTCTATCAACCAGCTTTTGTTTTAGTGCCCTGAGTATCACAGAACCTTGGTATTCTAAAATTATCTTGAAAGTACTAGAAGTAGTGAGTCAGGCTTTAAGCAGAAACAAGAGGGTAGTGGGCTTGATTATTGCTGGTATAACAGCTTTAATTAAATTAATTGCTAGCACCAACACTTCTACAATGGCTGTGACACAGGAAATTAAGACACAAACTTTTGTCAATCATTTAGCAAAAAAAAATGTATATTACTAATGTGTTGAATATACAAGGAATATTCTTAGGCTTGTCCACAACAAGTTCCCTATTTGAATGGCTCAACAAAAAAATGGACTTGAAGTTTCTGGGCACCAACAGGACCATGATGGCAGGGTTATGAACTAAACACAGAAAACTGCCAATAATATCTCAATATGTTTCCTTTTTTAAAGACTTTGTTTTTAATTATGTGTTGGCCTGCAGCTTTCATTTACTACCTAGAAATCAGTTAACACAGATAAAATAGAGAAGGTTCTCCTTAGACAGCAAGGTTAAGTGTGTGTGCCTATGTGTGTGCATGTGCACATAAGTGCATGTGCCTGTGGGACCAGAGATGTCAGATGCCATGGAACTTGCATACAGGCAGTTGTGAGGCACCTGACCTGGGTACTGGGAATCAAATTAGGGTCCTATGAAAGAACACTCAGAACTTTAAAAATCTGAGCCATCTCTACAGGTCCTCAGTGTATTTTGTAAGTCACAGTGCCAGGTACAACACAGGTACATTGTTAGATTATTGATAGGACTAATGAACTTAGTAGTAAAATACATAAATATGTACACACACACACACACACACACACACATATCCTGTTACTTCTGATAACTAAGAGGAAGAAGATAAAGTTAGAGATTCAAGGTAGGAAGTTGTAGCAAAATGTGGTAGAGGAGATAGTATGAAAAGGAGTAGGTGATCCTGCTTTTAGTGGATGAAAGAGTTGACATGAATCACAAGCTCCCTAGAAAAAACCTATGATAAACACTGATTTTTAGAATGACACAACAGCACTAATTTTTTTTCTTAGTCCATTTAGGCTCTTACAATAGCAAAAAAAAAAAAATGGACAGCTTATAAGTGCCAGAAATTCATTTGTTGCAGCTCTGAGTGGTTGTGAACTTATTGATTAAGGTGTCAGGCAATTGACAGTCTACTTACATCTTGATTTATAAACGGTCTTTATTGTATCCTCACATGATGAAAGAGGCAAATATGCCCCACTAACACTACACCTGAGGGACATATATTTGGAAGGCAAATATGTTCTCCCAAATACTGCATTTCCAAAATGTCATCACATCAGAGATTAGGTTTCAATATATGAGTTGGGGATACATATTCATTCAATAGCAAATCACTATTTAGGTAGAGTATTATAGGGATGTATGTATTATTAGAGTGCATAAAGTCAACCATCATCATGTGCTAAGTATACAGCAAGTTTAGAAACACAACAGAATCTCTAATATCAAATGCAGAGATAAAACAATAAAATATCATTTAATAACCTTTGACCTGTGTACCTTAGCAGACGTAGTCCATGAGTTTAGCTGAAGTGGAAGGTTCAATGTCTTAGATGAAGTCATCTTTTTCTTTTTTCTTTCTTTGGACAGTAGCAAGAGGACTGTCCAAATAAGGTCATTTCTGATTAAAGGATGAAGACATCTCTAATGAAATGAGGTTACGTCCAAAGGTTAGCTTTGTCTGGGATGATATCATCTTCAGTAGTGAGCTCCTAGAGCAGGATGAGATCATCTGGAATACGAACCTAGAGTATCCTAAGTGCATGCTCACTATAGTGGGTAATGTCTCTTAGCATCTGTCATTGAGGTTGACATACTTTTTTAAGGACTTGATTGTAAAACAGTGAAGGTACTAAGACAAATATCAATTAAACCAACAATAGCTATGATGGTGTTTGTACATACAAATAAAGGTTTTGTTTGATTGTATGTGTATATATGTACATATGTATGTATGTATGTATGTATGTTTATAAATATACTAAACAACTTTCACAACAAACTAGCAACAAAAATAAAACAACCTGTGAAAATTAAACTTAAAAAGAAGAAAAAAGCAGTTCAGAATGCTTGTGGCTCTTGCAAAGTATCACAGTTCTGTTCCTAGAACTGCATCAGGTAGCTTAAAACTGCCTGTAACTCCAGCATCAGTGAATTCAAAATGATCTTCTGGCCCCCAAGAATAAATACATGCAGATATACACTCACATACACATAAATACAAAAACAATTAATTTGCTTTTAGAAAATAAAATGGAAAATGGTTTTTAAACTGGTGTAAGTCAGCCAGAGGGCATAAATTTTAAAAGATTGTCCTGGGGCAAAGTCAAAGTCTATCTGTGGATCCATTGCTGGACAGAAATTGATGAGATCATTACATCTTCTAGCTAAACTGGCCATCAGGTACTTTTGTACATAAGAAAATTATATTGAATCCTTTTTCTTCAATAGTCTGGTTTTCTATATTTTGAGAAATAAAATCTACCACTGATTCTAATTACTACTATAAATGTGAGTATCTTGGCAAGACTGGACATTGTTTCTGTACTCTACATATAGACAAGAGATTTTTATTTATATTTTGGATATCTAGAATACAAGAGATGCCAGTCATGGTAACACATGACTTTCATCTCAAAACTCAGTATTCAGGGGCAGGTGAGATCTCTCAAAACCTGCCTAGTTCCAGGCCAACCAGGGCTTCAGTGAGAACTTGTGTGTGTGTGTGTGTGTGTGTGTGTGTGTGTGTGAGAGAGAGAGAGAGAGAGAGAGAGAGAGAGAGAGAGAGAGAGAGAGAATATCAGATTAAGAATAGATTCTTTAGTCTAAAGGGACAATTCTTAGGCACTAACAGTGTTGTAATAAAGACAAACATGGGAGATTTAATGGCCACACTATCCATTGCTAAGGAATGGTAGGCAGCAATGTGACACAAACCAATATTCTTGTCACAATGCTGGCAATACCAGTTATAGTCTATTTTCATTGCTATTCACACAACTAATGTTAGGGTGCTTCCAAGGTAGCTAAGTAATTGCTGAGTACTCTCTTCTTTTACTTTCAAGAGATTTTAGCAAAGAAAGGACATTTCATTAGCAGGCTAACTATCCTGGAAAGCCCTGAATTCCATATCATTGTAAGGATGACTTCATAGTCATGCCAAGTTTATAAGAAATTATTTAATGCCCCGGAACATTATGTACAGCTGCATATAGTGCTCTAAGTCTATGAAAAGAGACAAATAAGAAACCAGCTACTGTTGTTATAATAAGCATAACATGAGAAAATAAGACAACTTTTTCATGAGAAGATCATTAATAATTTATGGACATTACATGTGGTCTAGAGCCTGATGAGACATAAAGAGATTACTTCTACAGCAGAGAATCAGGGAGCAGTAGCAGGAGTATGTCTTGATTTTATTGTACATATTTGTACATATATGTTAGGCAAAATAGAAAGCTATGAAAAGAATTTCAAAAATCAACATAAATTGTGAAAACAAAAATTAAATAAATATGATCTCAGCAGGTAAAGATGCTTGTCACCAAGCACTACAGCCTGAATTTGATCTCCAGGACCCACATAGTGAATGGAAAGAAATGACTCCTGCAAGTTGTTTTCTGATCCCCAGGTGTGAATTGTTGCATAGATTTGCATGCAAATGTACATACTACTTAAATAAATGTAATAAAAGTCTTTTTTAAATTAGATAAGTGCTGGGAGCCTGCCAGGCCTGAAATGGGCTTGAAGTGGGACACAGCATTGAATGTAGCTTTAAAGACTGATGGACTCTGGATGTAGTTTTTTAAAATGATGGTCTCTGGCCTTCTAGCTCTCTAACTATACTGAATACTTGCCAAGAACTTCTAAAAAATTCTAAAAACTTTATTGCTTATTCTATGGTTAAAAAATACTGTCTTATTTGCTCTTTAACTCTGTGCTTTACTAAGCATTATAACTGTCAGTGCTTTTATTTAACTCTTTATGCTTCATTAAGTGCTAGGGAAACTTAACTTTTACTCTTCTGAGCTAAGAACTTAACTCCTACTATTCTGTGCTTCAAACTCTTTATTACTGTTCTGTGTTTCATTAAGCGCTAAAAACTTAACTTTTTCTTAATTCGATTACTTGTGCTTTAATAAGCACTAATATCTGGCAATTAACACATACTGTTTAGCAGCAGGGAAGTAGGAAAAGGATTTATTGCTAGTGCTCCTTTCTCTGGTCAGTCTCCCAGAAGCCACTCTGGTTAAATTGGTTAACTCATTATGAACCAGAAAGGAATGAAAGGGAAAGAATTAAGATTCTTTATATAAGCAAATATGCACAGACTAATGTACGTTCAACCATTCATACACCCACACTCTGGCCAGACCCAACCCTCTATCACAATCAATTCCACAAGTATTCATGCATGCTTACATATATGAACATATACCAACACACATAAATACAGACAAACAGACATACACATTTGGATGGATGGATGGATGGTTGGATGGATGGATGGATGGATGGATGGATGGACAAATCTCCCCAAGCCAAAACATTCAACCAGCAACTTTTTTTCTCTGATCTTTTTATACATTCTTAGATAAAAAGTTCTTAAGAAAATTACCTCAAGACTTCCGGTTTGGGCCCGAGCTTAGAGCAGGTCGCAGGCAGCAGCTCCGTACCCAACCGCAGAAAACCAAGAAAAACAGGGACTCCCAGGAGCTTGAACTCACGCAGCATCCCAGGTAAAATTGAATCACCCGTGATGCCTGCTATTAGAAGTTCTAATCCAGATGGACCAGAAGCCAGGAGCCTCGCCCTTACCCTCACCCCCTACCTTTTCCCACCTGCACAAGGTCCCCTGAAGCTGGGCAACTGCAAGATCCTGCTTGGCAACTGCAGATAGACTCAAAGCAGTGTACCATATCATCTGAAGAATAGCAGGGAGACCATAACTCAAGCAGTGTACCATATCTTCTGAAGAATAGCAGGTTGCAGTCCTCCTCGCCCCCACGAATAACCAGGACCCGCCGGTCGGGTCAAGTGGCACCCAGACGTGGGGCTCGAGGCACGGACCCATACGGACGGACCCTCATTGAGAGGATGTGCGCAGGACATCAAGATTGAGCAAGACAGAGATCGTCGCCCGTGACCTGTCGTCCACGGAACCAGGTTGATGCTGCCATCAAGAAGGCAGTTGAAGTTCATTACCATCAGCTGAAAATTGCTGAGGATCCAGAAGTGACTCCGCAGGAGACTGACACAGCTGTCAGCTCCCCTGCCTCCCCCTACGGTCGACCCCTAGACTTCCACGCCCTCCAGAAGGGTTCCTGGTATGCCTGGCTTTGCCCTCATTTCTCTCGCTAGAGAGCTTGGCCTCTTGATCACCACAACAAAAATTGGCTTTTTCCTAAACCAAGGCCACCCTTGATATGGCCGCTAACATTGGGGAGTGTAGAGAGCCGCGGCGGGTGCTGGCAAAGTCCGCCATCGCTAGGTGGCGCTATCAGCCATAATTCTTCCTAGTAAACAAGTAAATTGCGCATGTGCCATGGTAAAAGCCCGCCAAAGTTAAAGCCCATCCCACGGCGTTTGGCGCGCAATGAGTAAGCAGCCAATCAGAGGTGAATACACCGCTCTAGGGTTTATAAGCAGTGCCACCCCAGGTCTTCTTCGTCTTCTTCCACCATTTTGGTTTTTGGGAATAAACGTGTTCATACGGAGGGATCTTGATATGTGTGGCGTGTGCATTCTTGCTGGCGAGACGATTACACGAGCGCCGCACAGTTGGTGCCGAGAAACCCGGGAGAATTTACTATTGCCGGCGCTGTTTAAGAAGACCCTTCACGCGTGGAGTGAATCCAGAACCGTAGAACGAGGTAATGTTCTCTGAGAGACAAGTTTCGACTTGATTTATTTCGTCTCCCTCCCCAGTTGGCAGGAACCTTAGAGGCTCTCGCTATGGTGTTAGTAGCATTAGTTTTCTTCCTTCTGGTTCTCGTAGTGGCTCGGGGAGTGGTAGATGGATTACAGGTCAGCATGTCAGAAACAGAGAAGGAATGGAAGCGCTTAGAAATTCAGAAAGGAAAAGAGAAAAGAGATATATTAAGGAAATCAAGCCTCCCCGAGAACCACTTCACGGGGATGAGAGATGAGAGGAAGAACACTCTTGGGAGAGACGGGAGAACAGGAAGCCTCAGAAAGAAACCTCTTTATCTGGTAAAGGAGCCGGGGTTTTTACGGCGTGATAGCTCTGAGTCGGAGGGGCTAACTTCCTCCGAGTCAGAGGACTCAGATGAAGAGATAGATGAGGAGAAAAGATGCCAGCCGGATAAACGGCCGCCGCCACGAGATCGAGTGCTTGCGTTAGTGATGGTTAATTGGAGGCTGTGCTTACAAGAGGAGTGTTTCGGGAGAGATAGTCTAGGTGAATGAGATATTGACCCAGTGCCGATCTTGCCTAAGAGGTGATAGCGAAACATAGGTCAAGAGAATTCTAAATAGACATTGCCTGCAGCCTAAAAGCCGCTTCAGGTGGAAAGAGCAGGGTTAAAAGGAATTAGAAAACAGGGTATTGAAGTGTTAAATTAGCTGCCCGCTACATCTCCAATGAACGAGATGAAAAGTTACATCTTAAATATGAGAGAGAAAGAGTTTTAAAAATACAGGTGTCCTCTCTCTGAGCTGTGTCAACAAAAAAGAATGAAAAGGCTATTTCAGAGTTCATCTAGAAGCAGAGAATTCGGGAGACGTCCTGAAATTCTCTGTAGTTCTTAGAGGTCCTTCTTTGTTGTTTGTCCTTGGTGTGCCAATGTCCACGTGTTTGTGTTTGCCTTTTGTTTCGTTGTCTAAATGTTCTGTGTTTGTTACGTGTTCAAAAAGAAAGATCGTTAAAACTGCTTGATCCAACCTTTGGGAGCAAAAAAAAAGGTCTTTTCAGGAATTGAGGTTGGCATAAGCTGCTTTTAAAAGAGACCAACAGCATTTTGGGTTTTATAAGGAAGCTAAGAGTTGTTTTGTCCTAGAAAAACCTCTGTGACAAGGTGCTTTTCTCTTGAAATTACAGCTAGAAAGACAAAAAATTTTGTTTGATCTAAAAATAAAATATATAGCCACTTCATTGTTGTTTCTAATTGGTTTTAAAAGTATAAAAATGTTCTACATGTCTTGGTTATAGACTATTGGCTTAAATTATTGGGTGTAATTAAAAATTTACAACTTTGGTAACGAAAGGTGGCGTAAAACTAACTCAGTGTTAGAGTCATTCAGAAACCAGGTGTATAAAGAATAAGATTTTAAAACAGTATCTCTTCAATGAGATAGTAAAAGCTGCTTCATACATTCATATGTAAAAAATTGGCAACAAAACTTTGTAACATAAGAGTAGTCTACTTGGTGTTGATTTTAGAAAAAGTAGATTGTTTAAATTGGTTTTGCTTTTGCTTCTCAAAATTAATGGTTATACTCTAATGTTACAAAAGAAATTTAAAAATTTAGTTAAACTGCCAGTATTCCATTGGCTACGGTTGGCAGTTGTAATCTTGAGTTTAAAATTTTTTTGATTCGCCCATGTTATGGAAAGGGGGACAGCAAGTAGAGTTAAATAAAAATATTTAAAACAGGTTGTGATACAATGCTGGCCTGCTAGAGATTAAGAACATTTACATTTAAATTAAGACATGCAGACTGAGATCTTAACATGCTTGTAAGAAAAGGTCAGCGTGGTGCTAATCAGGTTAAACTGCCCACACAGCTCTCAGACCATACAAGCAAAGACAGACTTAGATACTTGTCTTTGCAATGAAATTGCACCCTCATACAATCAGGGTCTGGCCATAGCTTGCACAGAGCCATAGAGATGGGGAGTGTTTTAAATGTAGAAATTTAGATAGTTTTTAAAGTGACTGTCCCAGGAACAGAGGCTTAAACAACAGTCAGGTGACCAAGGTTACCTGACAAACCTGTCCTTGGTGCAAGTAGGATTATCCTTGGGCCAGGCCTCAGGATGTAGGCCAAGATTAAAAACATTTACATTTAAATTAAGACTATAACAGAGTAGATGAGGCAGGAGCTTGGATTTCAGACATTCCTTTTGTCCTGTCCCGCCTCAAAAAGGGTGTTCTCTAGAATTTGTTTATTGCCTTGCTTGTTCCTTAGGGAGGTGTCAGCCTCAGACTCAAAAGAAATTCAAAACAGCTTTTGGGCCAGACAAAAATTTTTGAGTGTGATAGAAGACAAAACGGCTTTGGTTCCTCTGATGTGTATTAGGTCTTATTAGTAACAAGAGACCTAACCTTAAATTAATAATTGAAGGAAAAAGGGTTTTAAAAGATTGATAGATACTGGGGCTATTTAACAATTATTGGAGGACAAGATTGCCTTCAGCTTGGCTTTATCTGATACTTCACTCAGCTAAAAAGAGTTGGTTATTCAATTGATCCAGAAACAAAGTTCAAATTTAAGATTTATAAAACTAATGGGACACTACAGCCTGACTTGCCTACTCCAGTTGCCATTCAAGTAAATGCATATAAAATTATTATAGATTTAAAAGATTGTTCTATACAGTTCCTTTACCTCCTGGTAAAGATGAGAGGTTTGCATTAAGTGAAATTGCTTGTGATTTTTGAGAGCCCATGAAGCCATTCATTAAAAAAGCTTGCCTCAAAGAATAATTAATGGCCTTAAAAAATTTGTTGTTGCTTTAATACAAAAGGTTAAAGCGTTTAAATCTCTCAGTATATATTATTCATTGTATATTTTATTGGCTGATCTCTCTAAAAGAGTTTTTCTACAAGCCCTTGCTCTAGTACAATGAGCTTTAAGATTTTAGAGTACTTGTTGCTCCAGAAAAGTGATTCTCAAAAGTTGTTAACAGATATTAATTGGCTAAAACTTCAGCTTCAGCTTACCATAGAAGAATGTAAACCTCTGTTGGATATTCTCAAGGGAGATGCAAGTCCTAATTCCCCTTGACAATTAACTGATGAGGGGTAGATAAACACCTTTTACCCTCAATATTTTAAATCTGGATAGTCAGGGCCATTCGACTGCTGACCGTCACTGTTTAGAACCTGACAGGCCGAAAGAGATGGTGAAATGGAAGGATATTTTGACCGGACAATGGAAGGGCCCAGATATTGTTTTATTAAGAGCCAGGGGAGCGGTCTGTGTGTTTCCACAGGAAGAAGACAATCCATTTTGGCTACCAGAGCGACTGACGTGACGATCGTGACATCTGAAGATGACCCCCCAAAAGACTCATATACAGATCCTCATTTGGATACTTCAGCTTTGGGTTCCTAGTATTTTTGTTTATTTTATCAAATTTCACCTTTAAAAATTGTACCAATGAAACCTGCTAGATGTCCCAGTGTTAGAATTCTGAAAGATTCACTCGCGCTATGGTTGCCAGAGTCACACAATGGGTTCCCATCCCCGTGGAGACTCCTTCCACTTTGTCATTATTTAGACAAAAAAGAGATTTGGTATAACTACAGCCATAGTGGCGGCAATATCAGTTAGTGCCATTACCGCCACTGCCACTGAGATTGCTATGTCAACTTCTGTTCAGGTGGACACTACCCCCAATTGTCAGCCACGGTGACAGAGACTGTTAACCTTCAAACCTCCGCCAGCGCCCAACTAAAGGCGGGCTAATGATCCTTAATCAACGCCTTGATTTAATGAGAGAGAGATTAGATATCCTCTTTCAATTAGCCCAATTGAGATGTGAGAAAAAACTAGGTACACTTTACATCACCAGTGTACAGTATAAAAACTTTACTCGTGTAACTAATCTGTCCAGAAAATTGTTTCAGTATCTTACAGGAAATTGGTCAGAAAACTTCAGTGAGACACTCAGAAAATTGAGAGCAGCTGTGGTGAACATCAACTCGACGCGCGTGGATCTGTCCCTGACTGAGGGACTGTCCTCCTGGATTTCTCCAGCTTTCTTTTTCTTTTCTTTTTCTTTCCTTTTTTTAAGTGGGTGGGAGTAGGCCTGTTCGGTATGCCATATGTTGCGGATTAGTATTCATCTTTTGGTTGGTTTGCAAACTCAGAGCTCAACAAAATCTTGACAAGGCTATTATTGGCCAGGCGCTTGTGACCAAAGTACTAGAGGCTTCCCCTGCAGTGTGGTTATCACTGCCTCAATTATAAGCAGTCTCCCCCTCACGAGTGGTGGTGCTAAATGTTAGGCCATCAGCGTTGCACCCCAGAGCATTTGCCCATTACACTGGGTCAGTGAGGAGTCTTGGCCTGGCTGATCCTTGTCTGTGTAGCTGTGGTACCTGAATTTTGAGACAAACAGCCCTTGCACCCCTAGGAGATGACTCCATTGCACAGGGATGGGTGTTTGCATCTCTTTCTGTTCCCCTTAGCCCTTGCACCCAGAGGACTTGTTTCCATTGCACCTGGTAGGGTAAGGGAGACCGTCTTAAACTATCAGTTCTTGATCGCTTATTCCTCCAAGATGGAATTTGCTTGATCGGCCTTGAGTTTGAGTCATAACTGGTACCACGCCAGACAGGCCAAGAACAGCCAGATAGACAACTCCATCTTTTTGTCTCCAGGACAGCTGCCATTGGTCCCAATGATGAGAATTAGGCTGACGCCACATGCCAGATTTACACCATGAAGACAACTGAGGAATTGATGACAAGCCAACCCCATGACGGGATTAGCGAGTGGCAATGACCCGGGCGCGGGTATATCCCTCGTAGCCTAAGACAGGGTGGCTTGCCTTTCCTTGGTGTTAGCCCTATTGGTGCTGGGCGTAGAGAAACGTCAGCTAGCCTGGGGACATTGACTGGGACATTGACCAGTGCCTGTTTAACAAAACAAAAGGAGATAGCCAATAGACAGATTCCTGAGCCGCTGTACCCAAAGGCTTCTGGTAAAGACACCCTGTAAAGCCTCAAACATTTGAGCACCACCCTCTAAAGAGACTCAGACCCGCCGTGAGACCCCCAAATATGGGAGTTACGTAACCTTCCCAGGGACCTCTACCACCCTCTGTTTTAAAACAAAAAAGGGGCAGATGTAGAGAGCCGCGGCGGGTGCTGGCAAAGTCCGCCATCGCTAGGTG
>NW_021604674.1:4434554-4446258 GCF_004785775.1 Grammomys surdaster | reverse complement strand
GAAAGAAAGAAAGAAAGAAAGAAAGAAAGAAAGAAAGAAAGAAAGAAAGAAAGTCACAAAGAAAGACAACCCTGGAGATAGAAAACCTAGAAAAGAGATCAGGAGTCATAAATACAAGTATCACCAACAGAATACAAGAGAGAGAAGAGAAAATCTCAGGTGTAGAAGATACCTTAGAAAACATTGACACAACAGTCAAAAAAATACGAACTGCAAAAAGCTCCTAACCCAAAACATCAAGGAAATCCAAAATACAATGAAAAGACCAAACCTAAGAATAACAGGCATAAAAAAGAAAGAAGATTACCAACTCGAAGGGCCAGTAAACATCTTCAACATAATTATAAAAGAAAACTTCCCTAGGAAGAAATGACCATAAACATACAAGAAGCCTGAAGAACCCTAAATAGATTAAACCAGAAAAGAAAATTCCTCCTGTCGTACAATAATCAAAATTCCAAAGGCACAGAACAATCAAAGAATTTGAAAAGCAGTAAGGAAAAATTGTCAAATGACATATAAAGGCAGACCTATCAGAATTACACCAGACTTCTCAAAAGATACTCTAAAAGCTGAAGATCCTGGGCAGGTATCATGCAGACCCTAAGAGAACAAAAATGCCAGCCCAGGTTACTACACCCAGCAAAACTCTCAGTTGGAGAAACCAAGATATTCCATGACATAACCAAATTTACAGAATATCTTTCCATAAAGCCAGTCCTATAAAGGAAAATAGATGGAAAACTCCAACACACAAAGGGAAACTACACCCAGGACAAACCAAGAAATCTTCTTTCAACAAACCCAAAAGAAGATAGCCACACAAACAAAATACCACCTCTAACAACAAAAATAACAAGAAGCAACAACCATTGGTACATAATATCTGTTAACATCAATGGACTCAATTTCCCAATAGAAAGACATAAACTAACAGACTGGATACATAAACTGGACTCAGAATTTTGCTGCATACAGGAAACACACCTCAGTGACAAAGACAGACACTGCCTGAGAGTAAAAGGCTGAAAAAAAATTTCAAAACAACTCAACATTCAACCAAAAGTTATCAAAAAAAGATGAAGAACGACACTTTATACTCATCAAAGAAAAAAAATATACCAAGATAAACTCTCAATTCAGAACATCTATTTCCCAAATGCAAGGACATTCACATTCATAAAAGAAACTTTACTGAAGCTCAAAGCGTACACTGAACCTCACACAATAATGGAAGGAGACTGCAACACTCTCACCAATGGACAGATCATAAAAACAGAAACTAAACAGAGACACAGTGAAAACACCAGAATTTATTAACTAAATGGATTTAACAGATATCTATAGATCCCAGGAATTGCATGCTCACAAGAGCCTGATATACTTGTCTCCTGAGAGGCTCTGCCAGAGCCTGACATATATGGAGGCAGATGCTCGCATCTAACCATTGAACTGATCACCATGTTCCCAAGTGAAGAAGATATAGAGAAGACTGAAGGAGTTGAAAGGGTTTGCGGCCCCATGGGGAGAGTGACAATACCAACCAACCAGAGCTCCCAGGGTCTAAACTGCCATCCTGGAAACACAAATGGAAGGACCCATGGCTCCAGCTGGACATGTAGTGGAGGATGGCCTTATTGAGCATCAGTGGAAAAGGAGTCGTTGTTCCCTTGAAGGCTGGATGCCCCAGTGTGGGGAGTTTGAAGGCAGGGAGGTTGGAGTGGGTGGGTGGGTGGAGACACACCCTCATAGAAGCTGGAGGAGGGGGGATGGGATTGGGAGTTTCTGTGGGAGGGCAAATGGGGAAAGAAGATAACATCTGAAATGTAAATAAATAAAATATCCTATAAAAAATAAAGTAAGAGGGATTTTCAGATCCTTTATCATCACTCTGTTTTCCTGAGGATCTTCCTGGAATCCTGTTTTGTAGAAGTATAGGGGGACTTTAACCCAGAAACATGGCCACTCTGGTAAGTGACCCTATCCAAAGACTAGGTCTATGTGCTCTGACTGGAATGCAGACACATCACACATCTTTAATCCTCTTGGTTGAAATATAGACACACCCATGTAGTGGGTTGGCCTATTGCTGCTAGTATTCTAATCTTAACACTGTTTCCTCAAGACCTGCTTACCCCAGAGAAGAGAGTCCACATGTAGACTCAAGTGACACTATGTGACCATGTGACCTTATCCCCAACTTTTTTCTGATCGGTAAATAAAGATGCCAACAACCAATAACTGGGCAGAAGAAACATAGGTGGGGTTAAGATTTCCAGGGCTTAGGGTAGGGGAAGAACAATGAGGGAGTGAAGAGTGGAATGATGGAGAAGCCACCATGGGTTAGGGGACTCATGAAAATGTGGCTTGAGGGTTGCCCAATTGGATTTAAGAGCAGCCAAGATGAAATATAGTAAATAATTACTCAACGTTATCAATAGGAAAAGTAAATTCTAATAGCATAGAAGGTAGATACTTGTCCAGCTCTTGTGCTATTCAAGGATTATTGTAAAAAAATAAAACTTGTGTGTCTTTTATCCAGAAACTGAGGAATCAAGACTGGGTAAACTCCAGATTGGGATTAAAATTTTCTACAACATATGCTTAGTAGGTATCTTTAAGGTAAAATTAGTTTATAGGAGGAAACAGCCATGTTTGAAAGGGACATCTAATTGATGGGCAGATAAAGTGATGCATCAGAGAAAGATTTCACAAAAAGAGTCAGAGATAGGATGTACCCACCTCTCACAATAATGGGACAGGAAAGAGAAGCTATGTAAGAGCAGTCCAAGAAGAAAGAGTCTGTCAGTTCTGTGTAGAGCTGTTGAGTTTGGAGGTAGTGCAGTGAGTGCAGTGCAGTGCAGTGCAGTGCAGTGCAGTTGAGTTCGTTCATGAGTCCATGCAGTTCAGTGTAGGTCAGCAGAAGCAGCTGAAGCCAGAGAATAAGAAGCCTGAAGATTAGAATGCATTTCCAGAGTTAGTTTCAAGCCAAGCAGAATCATTCACAAAGAAGCTGACAGAAGGCAGATTGAGTCAATCACCTTGGAGAGGACTTTGGGTCAAAATAGCTCAGTTAAACCAGCAAGCCAGAGTTCAGAAAGAACTAGGAAGGGTAAGCTTCTTCAATAGTAAGCCTCCAAGACAGCAATTCCATCTGATGAATAAAAGTTACATTTACATAGAAAATAGCAAAAGGCAAGACACATGCTACATGAGTTCATTTTAACAACGAATTGTAATTAATTCCATATAAATGTATGTGTATATATGGTGTGTGCTGGAAGTAAATTGTAAATGTGTCCATGTATATGTGCAGATATATATGCATCTAAGCATTACCTTACTTTAATGAGTGGTATCAAGTTTTTTTGGGTCAACTGAAGATTTCAGGTTAAAGTTCTATAAAGTGTTAGTGAGGAGTAAAGATAACTACATTTGAGACAGGTCCTCTCACACATATGTGGGGCTGAAGCTCATACATGGACATGGGTCCTGTTGGGCTGAGTTGTGGATCCCTTTTGTCTGCCACAGCTCAGGGAGGCAGAAGCGTGGGAATTTGATTGAGTTCGCTCCAGGCAGATGCTGGCCTATGAGAAGCTGCAGGGCTCCTCCCAGGCATGGAGAGGTCTCAGCCTGGGACTCAAGGGGGCAGAGCTTTTGGGTCAGGAGTCTCCGGGCCAAAGTGGCTAGACAGAGCCTGGCTGGTCTCTGTCCTTGGTCTCCCAGGCTCCACTTGGAGACCACAGAAGGTCTAAGATGGGGGGGGTGGTGCATACAGGCTGGACTGGCCTGCAGCTCAGAGGGGCAAAAAGGAGAAGCTCCAGCAGTGCCCCACAGGGTGGAGACTCTTAATTACTAAGACTCTCATGGCTGGGTCACGGCTGGCTCGGCTAGCTTGCTTGAGTTGTTGGGCTCCTTGGCTGGACCGTAGAGAGGTCATCAGTAATTGAAAGCCCCCTCCATGGTTCTCCACGGGAGGCCCCAAAGACATGAAGAAGTTCATGGTTTTAAAAGGCTTATTATCATGGTGGAAAGTGGGTGAAGCTGTACCCGCATGTCTTCAGGGCAGGCCTGGGGTTAAATATCTTTTGCAAGGAGGATGGTCTGGAAAGGAATGCGGAATTGGTTACACCCTCTGGCCTTTATGTATCTCATTAATATGGAGATCTTTTGAGGCTCTGCAGCCTGTAGTCACAACCTCTATCTGTGGAGGGGCTGGTAGGGGAGTTGCCCTACATGACTGAAAGGCACAGATCAATGGAGGTCTTTGGCCTCCTTTCAGGAGCCTGGAGTCTGGGAGCATGGCGAAATGCATGCCATCCTTTGCAGAGATAACTGTTGGGTCTCTGGCCATTTCTAGCCAGTGCTCAACCAGAAACCATGCTATCCTTTCACAGATCCACACACATAAATTTATTTTCCTGCCAAAAAAAAAAAAAAACCTATACAATTAACTCCTTGCATCTCACTGGAAAAAGCACTGTGCTTGCAGCTATAACAAAGAAAATAGCAAGGAGATTCCTTTGAGAAATGAACCATAAAGGGCTAATGACTATATTTGAATGATGGCTCTGTGGCTGATCTTCCAGAGGTCCTGAGTTCAATTCAAAGCACAACGTCACACAACTGTCTATAATGTGATCTGTTGCCATCTTCTGGAATGCAAGCATACATGCAAATAGGGCATATACATACATACTATATATATACATACACCTACACATACACACACACACACATATATATATATATATATTTATAAAATATTCCTGGGTAGGAAGGTGGTCAGAGTGGGTGGTTGGGTAGAGGAGTACCCTCTTAGAAGCAGGGGTGATGGGATAGGGAGTCCCAGAAGGAAGACCTGGAAAGAGGATAACATTTGAAATGTAAATAAAGAAAAATCGACAAGTAATGGTGGTGCATACCTTTAATCCCAGCACTTGGGAAGCAGAGGCAGGGCAGATTTCTGAGTTCAAGGCCAGCCTGGTCTACAGCCAGCACTACACAGAAAATTCCTGTCTCAAAAAAAAAAAAAAAAGAAAAGAAAAAAGAAAAAAACAAAAGAAAACAAAAGAAAGTATCCTGTAAAAGGAAAAAGTTTAAAGATCAGTGGTTGCTATAAGGTTGAAAGAAAGGAAAGTGTTAACCAGAATTTAATGATATTTGAATATACATTTGTATGTATTCTAGTGACTCAATGATGTTAATGACTACAGAGTCATAGAATCAAGTTACTATAGTTCTTATGGATATAAAAAATATATGGAAATTGGAAAAGGTAGTTGCTGAGACTTCAAGAACTCTGGTCTTGTTGGGGAGAGAAGGATAATACATACAGCACATGATTTCTAGTGTGGAAGCATGGATTCATATTTGGTTCTAGGTAAGAGTCATAAGCTGAAAAGACCATGCTAAGTGTTTATGTTCAGAGTAACACCATCTCAGGGACAGGAATCATGATAGTTAGTGTGCTATTCTCTCTAAGTCAGGTCCTTTCTGTATGGTCTTTTATAACATCAGTTTTCTCAATCTGATCCAGCCCTGCACTTACTATCAGTAACAGCTAAAGAGCCTTCCTAATACTCACTCTTCCTTTTTCTATATGGATTATGATGAAGAAACAAAACCATCTTGGGACATTATTTTAATTTACTACATGCCTTATGAAGCAAGAAGGACAATGCATCAGTTTGTGCACTACCTCTGTTTGTGTGTGCGTGTGCGTGTGTGTGTGCATGTGTGTGTGTGTGTGTGTGTGTGTGTATAATCCTAGAACTCAGGTGCTAGAGCAGGTGATTTGAAATTTAAAGTTACATTCAGCTGCATAGTGAGTTCAAATCTAGCCTGGACTACATGAGACCATACCAAAAAAGAAAAAAAAACTTTGCAAAAAAAGCAGAATTATAATATTTTATTTAAATCACACAGGGCATTAAAACTGTCACATTTCTCAGTTTTAAAGTATATTAGTAATTCACCATCAATAAGAACTAACAATGCTGAAGTCAATAAATCATTGCACAGCATAGAGAATTGCGGACTTACTTTGCAGTGACCCTGAAAATTGCCTTAAATAGAAGATAGGAATTTCCAGTATCTTTAACAGATAGAAAGTCAGAGATGTCATTTTTTCTTTGTATGTATTGTGATGAAGAAAACAAGACCATCTTGGGACATTATTTTAATCTGTCACTGATTACCTTATGAACAAAGAAGACAATGGATCAGTTTGTGAAGGTGTATATATGGGATCCCAGAACTCAGGTGGTAGTGTCAGACAGACACACCTGTCCTAAGACATCAACTATTCCCTCAAGGAAAGGGCTTTAGAGGGGAAATCCATTTAGATGGGAATGAAGCATATCTGGAACTTGGGTGGCACAGAAACAAATCCATTGGCAACTGGGGTAGCATGAAGGTCTTTCGGATCAACTGGAGACTTCAAGTTAAAGTTCTGTAAAATGGTGGTCAGGAACAAAAATAATTCTGTTCGAGCCAGACCCTCTCCCACACAAATTCGTTTTCCTGCAAATAAAAAAAACTCACATTGTAATTAACTCCTTGTGCATGACTAGGACAAGAACTGCCTATGTCATTCTTTGATATGGATGAATGGATGTCATTTGGGTGATAAATGTAAAAATGATGGATATTTTTTCTCCATGTCTGATACTAGAAAACACAGTATTAAAATAGTTGTATACAAAGCTTAAGAGGGTAAAATAGCAGCACTGAACACTGGACTTCCCATTCACCCGATGAAAACAAAGGACCACTTATCTAACTGCTCAGGTGAGTAGCCCTGGTAAAGCCTGGGATTTAACAGAGCACAAAAGAAGAGCAGATGTACTCCAGAGAATATGAAGAATACAGCAGAAGAGGCAGAATACCACTGCTTTGGAAACAAACACCAGGATAAAGTGAAAGACTACCATCAAAGAGGGGAAAGGAAGAAGAGGAAGTGTGGCAACATGGACAAAAGGTCCACCAAAACAAAAAAAAAAAAGTTTAAATAAGCAGAAAACCATAACCCTTCCCAACCAGGGAGCTTTAAAGAAAACCTTCACATATCTCTTAGCAAATGCTCAGAGTACTATAGCCAGCAGCCATCTTGAGAATAGTCAGAAATTGTAAAAATTAAACTACTCTGAGGACTGGAAAACCTGACATCATTGCAAACTGAGTCACCACGAATGGACAGTCCACAGCTATAACTGGGCAGGCAGTGGTCACCAGAGACAGTTACTTAGATAAGAATCTGGAAGATGTACTGAATACAAAATGTTCTCCATTGGCTCATGTATTTCATTAAATATAGTCCATAGTTGGCAATGCTGTTTTATAATGTGGTGGAAACTTTAGTAGGTGAAACCTTAGGATAGAAACTCAGTCACTGAAGATGTCTTGAAGGTTTATAGTCTCTCTAGCTTCCAGCCTGCTGTCTATTTCATGTTCAGCCAAGATGTGAGGTGAATCTTTCCAGCCACCCCAGAGTCACATATTGCCAGTCCCTTATAGAAAACCATAACTGATCAGAATGCAAAGAGCAATTGAGCATTGAGTACCTAGCCCCTGCAGAAACATCCACAACACAACACCTGCAGCTAAGGCTCAGGGAGCATTATAGAAGAGGGGGTGGAAATATTGTAAAATTCAAAAGACCAGGAAATAAGTTTGTTTACCTGTTGAGAAAGGGATGAAATAGTCACTTTTCTTAAACTTTCCACTCTCATCCAGAAAGTGATTAGGATCAAACCTCTCTGGGTTGGGGAATTCTTTATCATCATAAAGCACAGAAGTGAGTGATGCTATGACACTGGTACCCTGGAAACAAGAAGAATAGACAAGTCAAGCTATATAAAGGTTATAAAAGTAAGAGTAACAATGTGGATGGCATACTCAGAGCTTATGAGGAAGTCATGTCCAAAGAAGAACAGAGGCATATCTAGACAAACAGATCATGTAACACACGGGGATGGATTGGCAGTAGTCCCGTGACAGTAATCTTGATATAGTGTCCCCCAATAATTCTGTTATATAATTCTGTTATATTATGGGATATTCTGTTATCAACAAGCTTAACACTGTTATGCATCCCCATCCACTTATTTCTTCACCACTATTATTGCATCATGCATACTTGGGATGTGTCTTCAAATGTAAGGTTTTGTACGAAAAATAAGAGGTATCTGCTCATAGCAATGCTGCATGAATAATATCTGATAAAATTAACAACGTATTGTGGAATAATGTGGCCAAAACCAAATTATTCAGAGTTTTCCCTGCCACACAATCTATTTGCCTTAATTTTAAAATATAGATGAGGCCTTTTCAGAGTTAGGACAACTAGGAAAAAAAACTAACCAGATAACAGACTTGGAAATGTCCTGATTTTCTAAGAATTCCAGTGAGGGTCATCAGTTTACTTGAGTATAAACACTGAAACTGCAGAACTGATCAGATGACTCATAAAACTGGGTTAGTCATAAGGTGTCAATAAGCCATACCATATATTTGATTAATTACGAAAAGAGCAGAACTTCTATAATGGAGAGATTTTAATGTCTTTTGTTTTGTTTTGTTTTGTTTTGTTTTGTTTTGTTATTTTGTAACGTTTTTATTGGAATTTTTTCGATCTCATTTTTTATTTGAATGTTGTCTTTATTTACATTTCAATGTTATCCTCTTTCCCGGTCCCTCCCCTCCAAAAACTTCCTATTCCAACTCCCCTCCCACGGTTTCTTTGAAGATGTTCTCCCACCCATCTACCCATTCCCAGCTCCCTGCCCCATCATTCCCCTACACTAGGGCATCAAGCATTCACAAGATAAAGGGCCTCTTCTCCCATTGATGGCCAACAAGAACATCCTTGGCTACATATGCGGCTGGAGCCATGGGTCGCTCCATGTGTACTCTTTGGGTGGTGGTTCAGTCCGTTGGAGCTCTGGGGGGGTCTGGTTGGTTGATATTGTTGTTCTTTCTATAGGATTGTGAGCCCCTTCATCTCCTTGACTCCTTTCTCTAACTGCTCCATTGGGGAAGCCTTGCACAATCCATTGGGTGGCTGAAAGCATCCACCCCGGTAATTGTCAAGCTCTGGTAGAACCTCTCAGGAAATAGCTATATCAGGCTCCTGTTGACATGCACTTCTTCGAATCCACAATACTGTCTGGGTTTGCTAATGTATATAAGAAGGATAACCAGGTAGGTCAGTCTCTAGATGTCCTTTCCATCGGTATCTGCTGCATACTTTGTCTCTGTATTTGCTCTCATGAATATTTTGTTTCAGCTTCTAAGAAGGACTGAAGCACCTACACTTTGGACTTCTTTTTGAGCTTCATGGAGCCTGTGAATTATATCTTGAGTATTCTGAGCTTTTGGGCTAACAGCCACTTATCAGTGATGGCATACCATGTGTGTTCTTTTGTGATTGGGTTACCTCAGTCAGGGTGATATTTTCTAGTTCCATCCATTTGCATAAGAATTTCATAAGTTCATTGCTTTTAATAGCTAACTAGTACTCCATTGTATAAATGTACCATGTTTTCTTTATCCATTCTTCTGGTGAAGAATATCTGGGTACATATCTGGAACATCTTTTGGGGTACAGAGTTTAACAAAGAATTCTCAACTGAGGAATATCGAATGCCCCAGAAGCACCTAAAGAAATGGTCAACATCCTCAGTCATCCAGGAAATGCAAATCAAAACAACCCTGATATTCTACCTCACACCAGTCAGAATAGCTAAGATCAAAATCTCAGGTGACAGTAGATGCTGGCAAGGACTTGGAGAAAGAGGAACACTCCTCCATTGTTGGTGGGATTGAAAGATGGTGCAACCACTTTGGAAATCAGTCTGGTGGTTCCTCAGAAAATTGGACATAGGACCTGAGAACCCAGCTATATTACTCCTGGGCATATACTCAGAAGATTTTCCAACATATAACAAGGACACATGCACCATTATGTTCATAGCAGCCTTATTTATAATAGCCAGAAGCTGGAAAGAACACAGATATTCTTCAACAGAGAAATGGATAAAGAAAACGTGGTACATTTATGCAATGGAGGACTACTCAGCTAATACAAACAATGAATTTATGAAATTCTTAGGCAAATGGATGGAACTAGAAAATATCATCCTGAGTGAGACAACCCAATCACAAAAGAACACACATGGTATGCCATTACTGACAAGTGGGTATTAGCCCAAAAGCTCAGAATACCCAAGATACAATTCACAGGCTACATGAAGCTCAAGAAGAAGGAATACCAAAGTGTGGATATTTTGGTCCTTCTTAGAAGGGTGAACAAAATATCCATGGTATGAGATACAGAGGCAAAGTGTGGAGCAGAGACTGAAGAAAAGGCCATCCAAAGACTGTCCTACCTGGGGATCCATCCCATGTACAGTCACCAAACCCAGACTCTATTTGGATGCCAGAAATTTCTTGCTGACAAGAGCCTGATATAGCTGTCTCTTAAGAGGCTCTGACAGAACCTGACAAATACAGAAGCATATGCTCACCGCCTATAACAGGACTCAGCATGGAGTCCCCCATGGTGGAGTTAGAGAAAGGATTGAAGTATCTGAAGGGGTTTGCAGCTACATAGAAGGAACAACAATATGAACCAATCAGACCTCCCAGAGATCCCAGGAACTAATCTACCAACCAAAGTGTATACATGGAGCATCCCATGGCTCCAACCACATATATAGCAGAGGTGGCCTTTTCAGACATCAATGGGAGACGCCCTTTGTCCTGTGGAAGCTTGATGCTCCAGTGTAGGGGAATGCCAGGACACAGAAGCAAGAATGGGTTGATAGGTGGAGGAACCCCCTCATAGAAGCAAGGTGAGGGAGGATAGGATAAGGGGGTTTTGGAGGGGAAACCAGGAATGAGTATAACATTTGAAATGTAAATAAAGAAAATAGATAATAAAAAATTCAAAAAAACATAAGATTTCTAGTATAGTCTGATTTTGAATATACTATCTTCGGTTTGGTTGCCTTAATTTCCTAAACTCCCTGAAGGTTTTTTTTTTTTTATAATTTCTCTTTAACATTGGTAATCTGAAATTGCAAGGGTTAATATCTTGGGCCAATGATCTAATTTCACTCACTCATTCGAGATTAAGTGTATTAAGGCACAGTGTAGAAGAAGGAAGCTTACCTTGGGAATGAGATAACCTCTGAATTTCATGTCACAGGTCACTGCATGGGGAAGGCTGGTGGGAAGGAGGTCAATGTATCTCTGGATCTCATGCAACACAGCATCAGTGTAAGGCATGTGATTTCTGTCTTGCATGCAGGGGCTCCTGTGTCTACCAATCACATGGTCAATCTCTTCCTGAACTTTGGCTGTTTCAGCATAGTGATAAATGACAGAAATGGAAAGAAATGGCACACTGCTCACAACTCAGGTTTACTTGTAGCAAGCTTAAGATGCCTAGAAATATTTTATGAAAGTATAATATATGCTAATTAAGTGACAGTTGCTATGATACAAAAACTAACATCCTATATATTAGCTGTCACAATATATAGTCCTTGTATATAAATTAGCATACTTAAAAAATCAATATTGTTGCTGTCTGAAAGAACTGCAGGTATGGAAAAGGAGATGAGCCTGAGGAAAAGAAGTTCCAGCAACAGGCCCAAAGTGGGATCAAGCTCAAAGGAAGGCCCCAAAGCCTGACACT
>NW_021604674.1:4416823-4434544 GCF_004785775.1 Grammomys surdaster | reverse complement strand
TAAGGATAGCAAATCCATTACACAGCTAGCATAAAGGTACAGTTCAGTGGATCAGAATGGAGAGCTAACAAAACAAACAAAGACCACCTCACATTTATGATGAATGCCAACAGCATTCAATGAAAATAAGAGGCTTTTCAACAAAATGGAGCCATGACAGAAGCATTTATTCATACAGGTGCCTGATAGACATCAATCCACAATTCCACATCCATGTCAATTCCCTTGAAGTTACAACTAGTTAAGGTATCTTTTGAGCTTGGCACTATTTCCTTCTCAAACCACCGCCTACACCTTAGAATTCATCTGAAAGTCCCTCGCCTGTACACAACTAATGTTTTAAGATTTGATATTTTAAGATTCAATCTTCAGATGTTGTGGGTAGTCTGGCTATCTTGAGCTGCTTTTCTAAGTTTCCATGCATTATCTACAAAGACAGCATTCGTCTTTATATTATGGCATGACATTTTTCTGAGAATTTTGGAAATGTTTCCATTTGATGGACCCATTGCATTATATGACTCTTTATCAAGGTTATTTTTCTCTAAAAATAGGGTCAATATAGTCAAATTACTGAACTTTGTATTGTCTGGAATGCTTACTGAAAATTCATGTACACATTAGTTACATGAAGCACTTCTCAAACAGTGCTGGTCTGAACCATTTAAACATCCCTGTAATCACAGACAATTCATGGGACAAAAAAATGCTCAAGCAGTCAAATAACTAAATTGGAGTTTTATTATCACTTTACCTGCTCCATTTTGATCAGGAAACAATCAATAAAATCCCGAGGATTGTTAATATCCAGTGACTCTTGATGCTGTATTACTTTTGCCAAAAAGTAATCTTTTGCAAAGGCAAAATTTTTATGTAATTTTCTGTGTTTTCCTGGTAGGTAATCAATGATAGCAGGAAAATTATTGCAAATCTACAAAAGAAAATGATAGAAGCTTAAAACACAGAATGTACATATGTGTACTGTATAGTACACCTTGATAAGGAAGAATAAACACAAATATAAGTAATATATCATCCATCTGGATGAGTGAATTTATGTTTTATATAGAAATTCTTTTTGCCTGTAAAAATGTCTATGGAAGGACAGAATAAGAATTATAGCAGGGAAAGTCTCAAGGATTCTTGAATTACAATTGTGAACCTCTGCAAACCAGCTAGATGATTTCTTCAAGACCATACAAAGAGCATTTAGACAAACTGTAAGATATGCCAACTCAGCATAGGGAAATTTTGACAGGGCCCATAAATCACTCATATTTTTTCATGCCTATGCCAACTATATGGCTACTTAAGATGTCAATTGTTAATTAAATACCAGTGCTGTACTCCAGGGTTCCTAGCAGTTTCAATCCCAAATGCTGTCTTTACTTGAAGAAAATATTCTCACTGCAAATTATGATGTTTCTGCTAAGTGTTTTAATGACCAGGTATCTAAAATATTTGATGGAGCCAAAGCCTTGTTGTAACAGAAGATTTCAACCATGAAATAAATGTCTACTGAGTTATGTAGGTATCTTCTAAGCACTAATCTGTTAATTTACAGAGAAAATGATTTAAGGCTTAATAGAAAATCAGTGAACAGTGTTCTAACAGCCTACAGTTAAGCCTTCATTTCTGTAAAGAATATTTTGGAATTTCATGACACCTATATCTCTAAGTGGTTGGTGTTTGTTTTGTTTTCTTTTGTTTTTTTTTTGTTTTGTTGTTTTTAAAGAAAGAAACTTGAACTCACCTGAATCCAAGGAGAACTCAGAATCTCTACATTTTCATTTAAGATGTCCATAAATTTAAGAAATTCTTGATCTTTATAATCAAAACGATTCTGGAAAACAATGGAGCAGATGACATTGCAAGGAGCACAGCCCAGGATGAAGGTGGGATCACAGGGTGAGCCTGAAGAATTGGGAAAAACTGTAAAATGCTACTGAAATATATGTGTGCGTATTAAAATGATATCTCTTGGCAAATAAAGAAACTGATGACAATTTAAGCAAGTCTTACCCACACAGAGCCTGATAGACATAACAGTAAGGACTGTACCTGTGCAACATTTTGATATTTAATATAAGTTCACTAATCTGGCCTTCCATCTAATTCATGAATTTAAGTATGCTCAGTTTTCATCTCATATCTGGCCTTTCACACAGTGTCTGCTCTTTTGAAAGGGTAAAAAAAGATTTTGCCAATCTTCAGCAATCCAAAGCTAGAAGTTAGTCGTGTCTGTTTGTTAAGCCTCTAAACAACACAGTACAAAGTTGAATGGGAGAGGAAGGCAGTATAGGTATGGGGATACTCATCCTTTGAGGATGAGTATGATCAAAATGCACTGTACAAACTTCTCAAAGAACAAAAAAAAAAAGAGAAAAGGCATCCTGCTTTAAAAAAGGCAAGGTGAAATTACTGGAACCTAGAAACACTTACATGTAGCAGTTAAAAGATTCATGTTTTTAGCCAGTAGAATACAGTAAATAGAGATTGTGTCAAGTTCATGTATTGTGGAAACTAATGTGAAAATGAAACACATCTTTGTTATGTGACATGAAAATTGTATAAATAAGCATTAAATATGAAATTGATTTCTTAGAGTAAAGTTAAGATGAGAACTATTGTTTGAAATATGCCTGCAAAAGAAAGCAAACAAAAGTAAAAAAAAAAAATAGGTAAAGTTTTAATTCTTTCTTCTATGTCTAAAAGCCACCTATAATTTTCCCTTCATTTAAAAAGGAGCTAAATGGGGCTGAAGCGATGGCTCAGTGGTTAAGAGTACTGACTGTTCTTCCAGAGGTCCTGAGTTCAATTCCCAGCAACCACATGGTGGCTCACACCATCTGTAATGGGATCTGATACACTCTTCTTGTGTGTGTCTGAATAGAGCTAGAGTGTGCTTTTATAAATAAAATAAATAAATAATAATCAAAGAAGTTAAATGTCTAAGGTGCTTAATATTGATTATCAGTATGACAGGCTCTCACATCACCAGGAAGAAGAGCTTCTGGACATGTCAGTAGAGTGGGAAGACACATCCCACTGATTAGCACCATTCCATAGGCTTAGGTGCTGGAGTGCATAAATTGAAGGGAGTCGGCGAAGCAGGAGCATTGTTCTCATTATTGTACTCCATATTTATTTGTATTCATATAAATTATTTTATTTATTTACATTCCAAATCGTGCCCCCTTCCCATCCCCCTTCCCAAAGTTCTTAACTCCATCTCCCCTCCCCTTTGCTTCTAAGAGGGTACTCCCCTACCCACTTACCCTCCCCACTTACATACCCCCCCACTTCCACCTCATCCCCCTCAGCATCTCCCTTTCCTGGGGCATCATCTGTACAGGATTAAGCCCATCCTCTCCCACTGAAGACAGATAAGGTAGTCCTCTGCAGCATATGCGCCAGGGACCACGAATTAACTAGGAAGTGATTCAAGTTCTTCTTCTGTGAGATTCTATCATGATAGGTTATAACCAAAAACTATAATCCCAAATTACCATCCTTCAGATGTTTTTGTTGGGTATTTTATTACAGCAACAGAAGTGACTAACATATCCATCATTCCTTAACATTATTACATTTTGACATTTATGTATTCTTTGAGGAGGACTCTATAATCAAATCACTAAGGCACTTAGAAAACTCAAAACCTAGGATAAAAATAACTTGAATCAAAAGTACTTTGGGCCAGGTGGTGGTGGCACACCCCTTTAATCCCAGCACTTGGGAGGCAGAGGCAGGCAGGTTTCTGAGTTCGAGAGTTCCAGGCTAGCCTGGTCTGCAGAGTGAGTTCCAGGACAGCCAGGGCTACACAGAGAAACCCTGTCTCGAAAGAAAGAAAAATAAACTGAAAAAAGCAAACAAAACAAAAAAAATTTTAAAAAGTACTTTGGATAAGTACTAGGACATTAGATAATAAGAAATTGAGTTAGTCATTCAAATTTCATGTGCTTGAAACACTATAGCATTGCTGGAAATGTTGTATCAATAAATATTGTGTTATGTCTGAGGACAAAATAAAGTTTACTTAAGAAGAACAGATGTATGTGTGACACAAAGAAGAAATCTGATTTTTTTTCTCTTCTATTACTTAATGTGAAAGACAGCATTCAAAAACAAGATCACGTTTCACTGTGACAAGTACTTAAAAATGTTTGTAAACCTGAGAGTGGGAGAAAACAATTATTGCCATAAATTTGTAATCTCTAATACAGCAAATAAAGGGAAATGAGATAAAAAAATGAAGATGGAGCCAATAATGAAGCCTAGCTGTATACATCACTGATAATTGAATATTAATTTTTAAAATCATGTGATCACACACATTTAGTCAAAAATATAAATCAACAGCATAAAAATAAGTAATTTATTCTATCTTTAATAAATTATGCTATGCTTTCAAAAGACCATGAACTGATAAATCTTTATTAAGATATAGCCAAATAACAAATGTGATTCACAGCAATATTCTGTCAGAATTTTATGCATGGATGTAGCACATGTCAGTTGTACAACATAGTACAATTAAAGACAATTGTACTTTGTGGTTCCTTTTCTATACAAATATGATGCTGTGATTACATGCAACATGTTTGCTAATGAAGTTAATATTTATACTAATGGAAATTATCACCCTTAGTTAGTCAGAAAATAAGCTCACAAAAAAAGAGTCAGGTAATCACTTTTTTACTTGAAAACAAAACGGTTGGAGAAGATTGACATTCATTGATGGCTTAGACTTTCTACAACAGACACAGTCCCAACATAAAACAAGCATCACAGATATATAAGCTCTCCTATTTTCTCTACAAATCACACTTTCCATATGAAGACTGAGGCAAAACATAGAATGAAAGCTCTAGCTAGTCTCAAAATGTCTTGAGGATCTCATAAAAAGATAGAAGTCTAAGATGAGTGACACCCACCATTGGTTTTCCTCAACTCATCTACAAGACATTTAGCCTCCTCTTGAACTCGGTCCTCAATGCTCCTCTTCCCCATCCCAAAGTTTCTCAGAGTCATGAGTGAGAATCGTCTAATCTCTTTCCAGGTTTTTCCACTGCTGAAAACAACTCCTAAAAGGAAGAGCATAGATGAGTAGGAAGTTCCCAGATACAGGTGCAGTGAGGGGCTGCCACACTAAAACCCAAGCTGGGATTGAACAAGTTTCAAGTCTGCTTTCCATCCTTATATTTCCTAGGACCACTATCCAAAACACATACATGAACACATAGGTGCATGAGTACAGTTGGATGCATGGACACTTAGGCACATTGACATATTGGTACATGGACATTTACTGTTATGCCCAGATCTTGGGATTCTCAGAAGAGCTCAAAAAATTACCAATCTGATGTAGTGAGACAAAAGAGTCTTTAACATATAAACCTGGTATGGATCACAATCCATTCCCACTACACAGGGCAGGATTGCAATGCCATGTCTAGAGACTTGAAATTTCTATACACAGGCAGATTCTGGGGTTTCAGAGTTAGGTGACAGGGAAGGTGATAAGGGAAGTCATCTCTCAAACATAATACCATTTGTTTTGGCAGTGGGCAGGATCGCACAACTGGAGAGGGAAGCTCTTTTGGCTTTTATGGTACTATCAGGGACTAGTGTTTTTACTAACTGGTGACAGCTTTTTGAAAATGCTTAATTGCCCGAAAGTATGGCGCTTATCTCTACAAAAATGTTTGGTCTTTTGCTTTTCCCAAGGACAGTGAGCACCTGAATTGGGAAGTGCTTAGCCATCCATCAGAGAGGGTGCCAGCCTCGGTGACATGGTGGCTGAGAGTTGTTGCTGTTTATCTGTTCTCAAGCTGGCACTTGCCATTAACAGGAGAAAGGTTTCATTAGGGAGTGCCACTTTGAAATGGGGATAGGCCTATTTTGTTGCCAGAATGTGCCTCATCTGAAAGGTCAGGTGACAGGCAGAAAACAGCAAGGAGGGTGAGGGGAAGCTTATGCAAGCATCAAGGTAGTGCTGAGGCACAGGGAGCTTTGTGAGTGGTGAGAGTGCAGGAGCTGGCTGTCCAGTCTCTTCATTACCACAGTTTGTCTGAAACTTATGAGACACTGGAAAGACTCCTCTTCCAGCAAATTCCTCTCCATGATCAATCAAGGCTTCTTTCACAGCTTCATAGCCATGCAACACCACAGTGGGCTTCCTGCCCAAGTACAGAGTGAACACAGGGCCATACACTTTTGAAAACTGGAAAACAAATAGAGAGAGAGAGATTAAAATGTGTAAAAAGGTATCAGTAGATGACAGGCCAGACTTACTACCTCTCTGCTGTATCCCATCCCCCACCTCGGGGAGATACACACTGCTCAAGAACAGGACATGCCTACCAGAAGGTCAGGTGGGCTTCCCTACTCTCTGTTATACAGATACAATACTCATGGTCTTGCTTATCACAATAACAATCTCCTCCTTAACTCCCTTCCCAGGACTCCAATACCAGCATGTAGTCCCCTTAAGTCCACCAGTTTTGCAAGCCAGAAAATCAAGCAACACACAACAAACATACTCTCCAGTGAAATTCTACAGTCAAAGCAGAAACTAAGGGAAAAAACACTCACCCAGGCAAGACAAACTCAGAAATTAGCACCTAGACCTATAGTCACCCCAATTTCAGACACCTAGATGCCCTATAAGAACTCAATCTATAACAACTAAGCCAATATGTCTCCACTGAAGCCTAGTTATCCTACCACAACAGGACCTCAATCTTCTAGCATAGCTGAAACACAAGAAAAAACATAAAGCCAACTATGTGAAGACGATAGAGATCCTTAGAGAGGATCTTAGAGAGGAATAAATCACTTAGCAAAATCCAGTGAAACAAAAACAAACAATTGGAGGAAAGGAATAACTCCCTCAAAGAAAGCCAAGAAGCACAAACCGTTGGAGAAAATAAACACATTAAAGAAAGCCAAGAAAAGGAACCTATGCCCGGAGCAGACCTAGGGTGCTGACTCTGCACACACTTCTAAAACATCAAGTGTGAGCCCTACTCTCAGGTGCTCAGAAATGCCCAGGATCGCAGGTGGCCACAACATTGGCCCAACACCCAGAGTAACTGGGACCTCCAGGATCCAGGGATGCAAGAAGCCCCATCCAGCCAGTGACATGGGTTCCTTCCTGCTTGAACCTGACCCAGAGCAGATCTGGGGTGCTGGCTCTGGACACACTCCTCAACACCCAAAGGGAGGCCAACTCCCAGGTGCACTGAAACACCCAGTATCAAAAGTGCTCTGATGTGCCCGGAATCATAGGACCACAGGATCACAGTGAAAGCTTGACTCCCAGGAGATGAGACATACCCAGGATCACTGAAGCTCTGACACACTCAAGAGCACAGTTCAGGTCACAACATCTTTCCCAACACCTGGCATAACTGGGACCCCCACATGAACCAGAGAAACACAAACCCCTGACCAGCCAGAGGCAAGGGTTCCTTCCAGCTTGCACCTGTCTCCAGTGCAGACACAGGTCTCTGACTACTCACTCACTCCCGCAACACCCAGAAAAATCTTGACTCCCAGAAGCTCTAACACAACATGATCTCAGGAGCTTGATCACACCAGGATTTTAAGATTACAGAGGCAGCTTGACTCCCAGGTGCCCTGACACACCCAAGATCTCAGGATCACAGGATCACAGAATCACAGAATGATGGAGACCCTTGCACTCTGAGAATCACAAGAGGGACAGACTCCAGAGACAGCAACGGCAATTAGCACTAGAGATAACTAGATGGTGAGAGGTAAGCACAAGAACATAAGCAACAGAAACAAATACTACTTGGCAACATCAGAACATAGTTCTCCCACAACACCAAGCCCTGGATACTCACACCGAAAAACCAAGATTAAGACCTAAAATTCCATCCCATGAATATGAAATAGGAATTTAAGAAGGACAGAAATAACTCAAAGAAATATAGGAGAAAACAGGTTAAAAAATAAAGTAGAAGCCCTTTAAGAGGAAACAAATAAATCTTAAAGAAATATAGGAAAACACAATCAAACACGTAAAGAAATTGAACAAAACTGTCCAGGATCTAAAAATGGAAATAGAAACATTAAAGAAAACACAAAGGAAGACAACCTTGGAGATAGAGAAACTAGGAAAGAGATAAGGAGTCACAAATGAAAGCATCACCAACAGAATATAAGAGATAGAAGAGAGAATCTCAGGCATAGAAGATACCCCAGAAGACATTGACACAGCAGTCAAAGAGAATACAAAAATCAAAGAACTGCTAACTCAAAGCATTCAAGAAATCCAGAACACAATGAAAAGACCTAACCTAAGAAGAATAGGTATAGAAGACAATGAAGATTCTCAACCCAAAGGGCCAGCTAACAACTTCAACAAAATTATAGAAGAAAATTTCCTTAACTAAAGAAAGAGATGCCTATAAACATACAAGAAGCCTACAGAAAACCAAACAGAAGGGACCAGAGAAGAAATTCCTCCCATCACATAATAATTAAAACACAAGAAGTACAGAACAAAGAAAGAATATTGAAAATCGTAAGGGAAAAAGGTCAAATAACATATAAAAGGAGACCCATCACAATTACACCAGACTTCTCAACAGAGACTATGAAAGCCATATCTTGGGCAGATGTCATACAAACCCTAAGTGAACAAAAATCCCAGCCCAGGGTATTATATCCAGCAAAACTCTCAAGTACCTTAGAGTGATAAACCACAATATTCCATAACAAAACCAAATTTAAACAACATCTTTTCACCAATTCAGCCCTATGGAGGACAAGATAAGGAAAACTCCAACACAGGGAGGGAAAGTACACCCAAGAAAAAGCAAGAAACTAATCTCACAACAAACTCAAAAGAGGAGAGCCACACAAGCATAACTCTACCTCTAACAACAAAAATAACAAGAAGTAACAATCATTGCTTAATATCTCTAAACATTAATGGACTCAATTTGCCAATAAAAAGAAATAGACTAGCAGGCTGCATACGAAAACAGAACCCAGCATTTTGCTGCATACAGGAAACACATTTCAGTGAAAAAGTCAGATATTACCTCACAGAAAAAGGCTGGAAAAATTGTTCCAGGCAAATGGTCCCAGTAAACAAGCTGGTGTAGCAATTCTATTATCCAATAAAATAGACTTTCAACCAAAAGTTATCAAAAAAGATGGGAAGAGACATTACATAATCACCAAAGAAAAATCCACAAAAAGAAACTCTCAATTCTGAATATCTATGTTCCAAATGCAAGGGCACCCAAATACATAAAAGAAACATTACTAAAGGTCAAAGTGCATATTGTACCTCACATGATAATAGTAGGAGACTTTAACACCCCATTCTCACCAATGGACAAATCATGGAAACAGAAACTAAACATAGACACAGTGAAACTAACAGAAGTTATGAACCAAATGAACTTAATAGATATCTACAGAACATTTCATCCTAAAACAAAAGAATATACCTTCTTCTCAGCACCTCATGATACCTTCTCCAAAATTGATCATATAATCTAACACAAAGCAAGCCTCAACAGATACAAGAAGATTGAAATAATCCCATGCATCCTATCAGATCACCACAGACTAAGGCAACAACAAAAATACTAGAATCCCATATACACATGGAAGCTGAACAACTCTCTACTCAATGACAGTTTGATCAAGGAAGAAATAAATTAAGGACTTTTTAGAATTTAATGAAAACGAAGGCACAACATACCCAAACTTATGGGACACTATGAAAGCAATGCTAAGAGGAAAACTCATACCACTGAGTGCTTCCATAAAGAAAAATTGGAGAGAGCATACATTAGCAGCTTAACAGTACATCTGAAAGCAATAGAACAAAAACAAGGAAATACACCAAAGAGGAGAAGATGGCAGGAAATAATCAAACTTGGGGCTGAAATCAACCAAGTAGAAACAAAGAGAGCTGTACACAGAATTAACAAAACCAGTAGCTGGTTCTTTGAGAAAATAAACAAGATAGATAAACCCCTAGCCAGAATAACCAGAAGGCACAGAGACAGTATCCAAATTAATGAAATCAAAAATGAATGTGAAGACATAACAACAGAAACTGAAGAAATTCAAAAAAGTATCCAATCCTATTACAAAAGCCTCTACTCAACAAAACTGGAAAATTTAGATGAAATGGATGATTGTCTAGACAGATGCCAAATACCAAAGTTAAATCAAGAGCAGGTGACCCATCTAAACAGTCCTATAACCTGTAAGGAAATAGAAGATGTCATTACAAGTCTCCCAACCAAAAAATTCCCAGGACCAAATGGTTTCAATGCAGAATTCTATCAGATCTGCAAAGAAGACCTAATACCAATACTTCTCAAATTATTCCATAAACTATAAACATAAGAAACACTGCCTAATACCTTATATGAAGCCACAGTTACACTAACACCTAAGCCACACAAAGATTCAAGAAAGAGAACTTCAGACCAATTTCCCTCATGAATATTGATGCAAAACTACTCAATAAACTTCTTGCAAACTGAATCCAAGAACACAGCAGAATGATCACGAACCATGAAAAAGTAGACTTCATCCTAGGGATGCAGGGATGGTTCAATATATGGAAATTCATCAACGTAATCCACTATATAAACAAACTCAAAGGAAAGAAATACATGATCATCTCATTAGATGCTAAAAAAGCCTTTAACAAAATAACACCCCTTCATGCTAAAATTATTGGAGAAAATAGGAATTCAAGGTCCACAACTAAATATAATAAGAGCAATATACAACAAGCCAATAGCCAACGTCAAACTAAATGGAAAGAAACATGAAACAATCCTACTGAAATCATGGACAAGACAATGCTGCCCACTCTCCCTCTATTTAATATAATACTTGAAGTTCTAGCCAGAGCAATTAAGCAACAAAAGGAGATCAAAGAAATACAAATTGGAAAGAAGGAAGTACAGATATCATTATTTGTAGATGATATGATACTATACATAAGTGACCCAAAAAATCCACAGGAGAGCTCCTACAGCTGATAAAAACTTCAGCAAAGTGGCTGGATACATTAGCTCAAACAAATCAGTAGCTTTCCTCTATTCAACGGATAAATCACTGAAAAAGAAATTAAGGGAATGACATGGTCAGAAATAATGTGAAATGCTAAGTGTGATGCTAATCAAGCACGTGGAAGATCTGTATGACAAGAACTTCAAGTCTCTGAACAAAGACATTGAAGAAGACCTCAGAAGGTGGAAAGATCTTCCAAGCTCATGGATGGACAGAAGTAACAGAATAAAAATGGCCATCTTACCAAATGCAATCTACCCATTCAAAATAATACCCATAAAAATTCCAACTCAATTCTTTATGGAGATAGAAAGAGCAATTCTCAAATTGATCTGGAATAACATAAAACTCAGGCTATCAAAAAACATTCTCAACAATAAAAGAAATTCTAGAGGAATCACCATCCCTGACTTCAAGCTATACTACCGAGCAATAGTGATCAAAACTGCCACATGTTATTGGTACAGAGACAGACAGGTAGAACAATGGAATAGAATTGAAGACCCAGAAATGAACCCACACACCTATGGTCACTTGATTTTTGACAAAGGACCCAAAACCATCTAGTGGAAAAAAAGACAGCATTTTCAACAAATGGTGCTGGTTAAACTGGCAGTCCGCATGTAGAATGCAAATTGACCCATTCTTATCTTCTTGTACAAAGCTCAAGTCCAAGTGAATCAAGGACCTCCACATAAAACCAGATACACTAAATCTAATAGAAAAGAAAAGTGAGAAAGAACTTTGAACACATTGGCACAGGGGAAATTTTCTTGAACAGAACACCAATGACTTATGCTCTAAGACCAAGAATTGACAAATGGGACTTCATAAAATTGAAAAGCTTCTGTAAGGCAAAGGACACTATCAATATGACAAAATGGCTATGCACAGATTGCAAAAAGATCTTTACCAACCCTACATCTGATAGAGGACTAATATCCAATATATACTAAGAACTCAAGAAGTTAGACCAGAGAACCAAATAACCCTATTAACAATGGGATACAGAGATAAACAAGGAATTCTCAATTGAGGAATATCAAATAGCTGAGAAGCGCTTAAAGAAATGTTCAACATCCTTCCTCATCAGAGAAATGCAAATCAAACAACCCTGAGATTCCACCTCACACCAGTCAGAATGGCTAAGGTCAAAATCTCAGGTGACAGCAGATCCTGGTGAGGATGTGGAGAAAGAGGAACACTCCTTCATTGTTGGTGAGACTGCAAGCTGGTACAACCACTCTGGAAATCAGTCTGGTGTTTCCTCCAAAAATTGGACATAGTATTACCTAAGGACCCAGCTATACCACTCCTTAATGTGCCCTTCCTCCAGCCTTGAGCAGACTTTGTTTACCACAAGAGACCAGATAATAGGACCTAGGTGGAACTAACCACCTTGGCTGCATATCAATAGACACCTAGGTGGAGTCACCCACCTTGGCTGCACATAGATCCTGCTACAGGAACTTGAAAGAAGAACTGCCCCTGGGCTTGCCTTGAGACATCTCCGGCCATGACCAGTGACCAAGAACCGATTATCCCACTCATCTCACTGGAAGGGTTCGGGCGGGGTCTTTCCCTTTAAATTGAAAGCTTAACACTAAACCAGCGAGCCTTGATCAGAGAACTTTGTCTTGGCTTCATCTTTTCTCGCTCTCCGTCCCCCTTTCCTTCCCAGCCCTCTTTCCAGGTGAACCCGTTCTACTCGTGGCTGTAGGCGGCTACACCTAAGCATATACCCAAAAGATGTTCCAACATAAAACAAGGACACATGCTCCACTATGTTCATAGCAACATTATTTATAATAGTCAGATGCTGGAAACAACCCAGATGTCCCTCAACAGAAGCATCGATACAAAAAGTACGGTACGTTTACACTTTTGAGTACTACTCAACTATTAAAAACCATGATTGCACAGAATTTACAGGCAAATGGATGAAACTTGAAAAAATCATCCTGAGTGAGATAATCTAGTCACTAAAGAACACACATGGTATATACTCACTGATAAGTGGATAGTAGCCAAAAAGACGCTCAGAATGCCCTTGATACAACATACAGACCATATGAAACCCAAGAAGAAAGAAGATCACAACGGAAGTTTGGATGCTACAGTCCTAATCAGTAGAGGGAAGAGAATAATCTTTGGGAAGTAGAGAGAGAGAGAGAGAGGGATCTGGGAGGGAGAGAGAGGAGGATGGAAAGGGAGGCATTTCAGATCTGGGAGGGGATGGGGAGAAGTACAGAGGGTCGGGGACTGAAAGTAGGTCTGTAGCAGTGGGGGTGGGAGAACGTGGGGTAGCCACTAGAAATACTCAGATGCCAGGGACCCAAGAAGTTCCCAGGACCCCACAGGAAAGACATTAACAACCAAACTTTGGACTGAACACAGGGACTCCATTGGAGAAGTGAGGGCAAGGACTGTAGGAGCTGAAAAACAGTATCAACCAACCAAACGTCCTAAAGCTCCCAGGGACTAAACCAAAGCAGACACAGGGGAGGACCCATGGCTCCAGCTGGATATGTAGCAGAGGACTGCCTTATCTGGCATTGCTGGGAGTGGAGACCCTTGGTCCTGTGGAAGCTTGATAACCCAAGATAGGGGAATGCTAGGGCACTGAGGCAGTAGAGGGTGGGCGGGTGGAGGAGCATTCCCATAGAGGCAGATAGAGGGAGGAGGGGATAGGGAGGTTGTGGAGGGGAAACTGGGAAGGGAGATAATATATGAAATGTAAATAAATAAAATAACTAATAAAACTGAGAAAAATATAAAAAGAAAGCCAATAAAAACAAACAAGCAAAGTTAACAAATAAAACTGTTCAAGAAATAAAAATGGAAATAAAAAATAAAGAAAATATACACTGAAGGAATTCTAGAAACGAAAATTTTAGCACTGAAAATGGGCCTGCAGAGGCAAGCTTCACAAATAGAATATAAGAGATGGTACAGAGAATCTCAAGCATTGAAGATATAATAGAACAAATGAATACATTGGTCAAAGAAAAAGTAAAATCTCTAAGAAAAAATTCTAACAAAGAAAATCCAGAAAATCTGGGACACTCTGAAAAGATCAAGTCTAAAAAGAAAGGAGAATAATCTTCAACTGGAAGGGCCAGAAAGTATTTTCAACAAAATCAGAGAAAAAAATTTAACCTAAAGAAGAAAATTCCTATAAAAGAAATAGAAGCATACAAAACACCAAATAAATTGTACCAGAAAAAAAAAATCCCCTTGCCACTTAATCAAAACACTAAACATACAGGATCAAAAAAAGTATTAAAAGCTGGACAGTGGTGTGTACACCTTTAATACCACCATGCAGGAGGCAGAGGCAAGGAGATCTCTGAGTTTGAGGACAGCCTGGTCTACAGATTGAATTCCAGGATAGCAAGGGCTACACAGAAAAACCCTATCTCAAAAGACCATACCACAAAGATACTTGCTCAACTATGTGTATAGCAGCTTTATCCATAATAGCCAGAAACTGGAAACAACCTAGATGTTCCTCAACTGAAGAATCAATAAAGAAATTGTGGTACATTTACACAGCAAAATACTTCTTAGCTTTTACAAACAAGGACATCATGACATTTGCAAGCAAATGAATGGAACTAGCCTGAGTAAGCTAACCCAGACCCAGAAAGATATGCATGGTATGTACTTATTTATAAATGGATATTAGCTATAAAAGTACAGGATAACCATGCTACAATCCACAGACCCACAGAAGCTAACTAACAAGGAGGGCACAAGGGAGGTTGCTTGAATCTCATTCAGAAGGGGGAAAAAGTAGACATTGGAAGGGAATGAAGAGATGGAAGTAGGTAGTAAAGAAGATGGAGAGGGGAATGGTTGTGGGAATCAGGTATGCATAGAGCAGGGTTGAGGGTGGGAGAGCTGGGGAAAAGAAGATAAATACAAGGAAGCACCTCAGGGACAAGCCAGAGACTTGGAATGGGAGAGGCTTCTGGAGGGATCACCTTCTATAGCCAGGCAGGAATCCCAGTAGAGGGATAAGGGCATCAGCCAACCCACAAAACCTTTGACCTAATATTTGTCCTGCCTATAAGAAGTACAGGGAACAAAGATGGAGTAGAGACAGAGTAAACGATCAACCAATGAGACCCATTCCATGGGAAAGAACTAATCTCTAACTCTACTGATACTCTGTTATCCTTGCACACAGGAACCTAGCTAGCATTACTGTCCTTTGAGAAGCTCCACCCACAAGCTGACTGAAACAGATGCAGAGACCCACAGCCAAAAATTAGACAGAACTAAGGGAGTCTTGTGGAAGAATTGGGGTAAGTATTAAGGGACCTGGAGTGGGTGTGAGCTCCACAGGAAGACCAACCATGTCAATTGACAGGGACCCTAGGGGGCTTCCAGAAATTAAACCACCAACTAAAAAGCATGCATGAGCTGGACCTAAGCCTCCACACATATGTAGCAGATGTGCAGCTCAGTTTTCATTCAGGTTCCCTAACAACTGGAACAGGAGTTGTGCCTAAAATCTGTTCACTGCCTGTGGATCCTGCTCACTTAACTGGGTCTCCTTCCCTAACCTCAGTGGGAAAAGGTGTGCCTAGTCCTGCAGTGACCTGTATGGAGATGGGGTGATACAGGGGGATCTCCCCCTACTCAGAGGGGGAGGAAGAAGAAGAGGAGCTGCCTGAGGGTTATTCAGGAGCTGGGGGCTGTGGTAGGGATGTAAAGTGAATAAATATAATCAATATTTGTATAATCAATTGGTATAGTCAAAAACAAAAGTAAAAATAAACCAGGTGAACCAAACATATTTAGGTATTTATAGAACATTCTGTCCCAAATCAAAATAGTATACCTCCTGCTCATCACCTCATGAAACTTTCTCAAAACCTGACCCCATATTCTTTCACAAAGCAAATTTAATAGATACAAGAAAATTGAAATAACTCCCTGTATCTTATCAGACCACCACACATTAAACCTGAATATTAACAATAGAACGAACAAAAAGCTTACAAACTCATGAAGACATATCACTCTACTGAATGAAAAATGGGTCAAGACACAATAAAGAAAGAAATTAAAGACTTTTTAGAATTCAGGGAAAATTAAGGCACAATATTATAGGACATGCTAAAACAGTACTAACAGGAAAGTTTATAGCACTAAGTGCTTACATTTTAAAAATGTGGATCAATCTCATACTAGCAATTTATCAGCACACCTGGAAGAACAAAATGAAGTAAATGCATGCATGAAAAGTTGACAAAAGAATAATCAAACTGAGGGCAGAAAACAATAAAATAGAAACAAAGAGAACAATTAAACCAGTGAAACAAAGAGTTGATTCATTGAGAAAATGAGCAAGACACACAAACACTTATTTAAACTAACTAAAAGACAATGAAAGAATATGGAAGGTAATGAAATCAGAAGCAAAAAGTTGGACATAACAACAGACACAGAGGAAATACAGAAAATCATTCGGTCTTACTTCAAAATCCTGTACTCCACCAAATTAGAAAATTTAAAAGAAATGGACCTTTTTTCCAATTGGTTCAATTTATCAAAGTCAAATCAAGACCAAACAAACAATTTAAATAGACCTAGAATCTCTCCAGAAATAGAAGCAGTCATTAAAAGTTGCCCAAACTCTCCCCACCAAGAGAGCCCAGGACCAGACAGCCCATAAAAACACATCAAAAGATAATCCACCACGATCAGGTAGGCTTCATCCCAGAGATGCAGGGATAATTCAGCATATGAATAATCTACCATATAATTAAACCAAAAGACAAAAAAAAAACCATAAACTTCTCATTAAATGCAAAGAAAGGGCACTGACTAGATGCAACATTTCTTCATGATAAAAAGAACTAGAGAGATTTGGGATATAACGGACATACCTAAAGGCAATTTACAGCAAGCCTGTAGTCAACATGAAGTTAAACGGAGAGGAACTAAACTCATTTAGTTTCCTCATTACCACTAAACTCAGGAACAAGAAAATTTGCCCCCTCTCTCCAATCTATACAGTATTGGGAGTTTTAGCTAGAGCATTAACACAACTGAAGCAAATCAATTGGAAATGAAGCCAAAGTATTATTATTTGCAGATGCCCTGACAATATATATGTGTGATTTTTAAAACACCAATAGGGAGCTTCTGCAGCTGATAAACACTTTCAACAAAGTGACTGGATACAAGATTAATTCAAAAATGACAACACAACAAAAACAGTAGCCTCTCTATATACAAATATCAAATAGACTGAGAAAAAAAATCATGGAAACAACATTCTCCACAATAGGCTTAAATAATATAAAATATTTCATGGTTAGTGATAACAAACCAAGCAAGTGAAAGACTTGTATGATTAAAAATTTAAAGTCTTTGAAGAAAGAAGTTGAAGGAGACAGCAGAAGATGGAAAGACCTCCCATGCCTATGGATTGCTAAAATTAACTTAGTAAAAATATCCATACTACCAAAAGCAATCTACACATTCAGTGCAATCTCCTTCAAAATTTCAACACAATTATTATCAGACTTTGAAAGGACAATTATCATCTTCATACAGAAAAACAAAAAATCCAGTATAGCTACAGCAATCCTGTAGAACTTCTGGTTACATCACCATTCC
>NW_021604674.1:4395536-4411823 GCF_004785775.1 Grammomys surdaster | reverse complement strand
TATAATTAGTAATTCTGTATCTTGGAGAACATAAGTCCATATTTGCCTTTAATAGAAATACAAGCATCAGCCATACGCCTAAAATCAGCGATAGGCCTGTCATACATGTATACTAACACCAAGTCTTAGGTCTCTGTGGAAAAACACTGAAACAGATGGCTATAAGCTATTGTAAACAGACAGCTTTTGTGGAAATTTACCAGCCTGAGTAGTCATAGACCTTGTAAATAGATAACCTTGGCAGATAATACCAACTTAGATAACAACAAGTGAATCATAGGCAGAGTCATAGTGACATGTCCCCTGAACCTTCACCCAGCTGGTACTCTGTTCTGAAAGATATCTATACCCGCCCTGAACATCCACACTCCCACACTCCGGTGTCATCCCCTTCCCCATGTGCTGCCTTTTTGTGTTTATAACCCCTGTGTGAATAAGTAAAAATTACAATTTGATTTTAAAAAATAAAATAAGAAAAAAAATTGCAAAAGCAAAAACAAAAAAAAGAGAAAGAAATAGAAGCATTATTATGTCCTATGTAAATAGGAAGCAATTTAGATCCCAAGGGAAACATTGAATGCAGTCTCTTAACCACATGAAAAAAATTAAAAGAACAAGGATGTCAGTGTTATTTCCTTCCAGTATGCTGTTGCTACAGATATTATCACTAAATTTTACATTATCTGCCGAATGTTGCATCAATATTTTACTTTGATACATAAATACTAGAGTAATACTAATAATTTTCATTTATGAATGGCCTATAATTGCCCACCCAGTTGGTAAACAGATTGGAGTTAACTATTAAATCTACATTTACATTTATATCACATTATAAAATATAGAGCAGAAATACCACAATATATCTTCCGCTGTGCTAAATTTTAAATGCTAGAAATCCCAATATTCTTTTAAATCACAAATTTTAACACTGTCTATTTTGTTTTTCACCTTGAAATTAATACCCAGGTGACTGTTTCAGCAACTACCTACAAGCTCTACTCATAGAAGTCCTGAATAAGGACCTCCAGCATTAGCTACTCTGTGTTTTAAGTGATAATAAGATGTCTTCATCACCCAGGCTGCTTTGCTGTTTACAAGCATTACAAACAAAGAGAAAATCCCTAGAAGGTACATCATTTTCCAGAAGCAAGTTCTAACACATGCCACAACCTTCTTCCCAGAAAAGGGTGTGTTCAGACTGAAAAGAATTCTAATGGCAACTACTAAGCTATGAATGACTACTTGTTCCTATCATTTTTTTTCATATAGTTCAGACACAGAGCTATTTTCTGGATATCAGATGGACATTAATTCTTCACAGAAAATCTATTTGTTTACCCATTCTATGTACAATACATGGCTAAGAAAGGTGAAGGAAATCTCTAACTAGTTCATTTGTTTTTCCTTCAGCCATTAACTATAGGTATTAAGAAGGAAAAACAGCAACTTTGCCGCACCAACCGTGATTTTCACTCTACTAAACAGCCTCTAATGTTTAACTAGCCACACAACGTTACCTAATATTATAATTTCAGACAATGACATGATTAGCATGACTAGCCCATCTAGCTTAGGTTAAAAGTTTCCTATCCTCTATTGTATAGGGCATGCCTAGCCATATTTTTCATTTAAACATTGGCCCATTTACTTCCCTTTGAGTGCTGCTGGGAAAACCACATGTATACTTACATTCCTCAGAGATTTACTGATGTTCTTAAGATCTAGCTGAAGAATATTTCCAATGATGGGGAGAGGTGTGGGGCCAGGAGGAAGGTGTCTTCTCTGAGAATTCTGCCTCCATAGTGAAAGGAGAAGCAGACATGTGAGAAGAAGCCCCAGAAACACACCTAGAACCATTGCTCGCTTCTCTTCTTAAGATATGACTGTGCACACAACCAAAAGCTTATGTAAGGGAGTCTGTTAACACATCTGTGAGTCTCTGATTCAGAACAGACCAACCAGAAAGAACACTTAATCTCTCCTCCCAGTGGACTTTGTTCCAATATAGTGATTAAAGGAAAGTACTGGCTCCTTTGCTCTCATTTATACCACAAGGTATTCTGTAGATTGTGGCTTAATTATAATGGGTTGGGTTTGAAAAATTAAGGTGAAAAGGTTTTCTGATATGAAGCTGCAATTGAAAAAGAAACAATAAAGGTACTTCATGATAGAAAACTGGAAAGTTGGGAAAATTCTGAATTCTCAAGTTAATGAGCACTTGAGAACTTATAATATTAGAGAAGTTTACTATTTTACATAACTGCCAAACAAAAAGAAATTTTATATTGTATAAAACATTAACTATTCTTTCACAATAATACAAAAAAAATGAGTTTTCAAATAATATGCTAACATTACAAAGACACTAACATAAAATATCAAGCAGCATATACTGTGAATGATAATACAACAAGCTTTTAATTAAACTAATGAGTATAATTTTAATCATAAGATAAATTTTAAGATAGGAACATAGATGATAATGTAATGTGTAATTATTTTTTTAAAAAAATCAGTCCATGCTAATGCTGGCTACTCTCCTGTCCTCATGCAGCAGTCTGTCCAACTTCTCACAGTTCACCTGTCTCCAAACCACTGGTATCTTCCCAGCCATCTGAACCCTGTGGCTTACTGTCACAAATCCCCATAACCCAGTAAAAGCAAAACTCCAGAGACTGGTAATTTATCAGTCAGATTCATAACAGTAAAATCTCAACTCACGAAATGCCCACTCGAAGAATTCAAAAATCAACTGATATTGATACAAGATGCCCACCTATATTTGACAAATTGTCCTACATTACGCTATTGCTCTTAAATTATATTCATAGCTACCTGTAGCTATTTCAAGCCACTTGGAAGCAATTCATCCTCTTCCTTCATCTTTCTCTGTCCTCTCCTGTCTCTCCCCTGTCCTGTCTCTCCTCTCTCTCTCTCTCTTTCTCTCTCTCTCTAAAACTCTCAGCCCTGCCTTCCTTTTTCATTGCCCAATCAGAGAAGCTAGCCTTATATTTTACCTACCCTCACCTACATATCAACAGTAATTCAAAGGATAACATTTTATATTTCAAATATGAAAAGGGACATTCTGTCAGGAAACCTATTATTTGAACACAGCTCCTAGATTTTGAGAGACTATTTCAATTAGATCTGATAACCACTGCTATTCATGTTAATTACAGATCAGAATAATTGCATCAACTAAATCATATACCACAATAGAAACTACCCTATTATACTTCCTCTGCTCTTATTATAATGCCAGAAGTACCACATTAAATACATATCTTATATTACCTCAAAGTTAATACAGTAGGATATTCTCACAAACAAAAAAATTAAAATAAAAAAGTTTTGTTCCCAATAATGCAAAAAGACTGAAACTTAGAGAACTTGGTTACAACAACTTGGAAAATCATAGGTTTCAAATGTTACTTAAGATATTTTAATTATGTCATTTTCACAAACAAAATTAAATATTACACAATAGAAAGCAAACTCAAGAGCAGAACAACTGGGTGCAATAGAAGGTGAGTGTTGTACCTCAAATATAAAAGACCCCCATGGGCTCATGTATTTGAATACATGGTTTTCTTGGAAGCATAGTTTTGAAGAACTAGGAATTCTTTAGGAAGTAGAATGTTTTCTAAGGAAAAGGTTACTTTCTTAAGGGTACTTGAGAAAGAGGTGAGGGTTAATAGCCTGGATCTACTATTGCTGTCTGATTTCTGTTCCAACAAAGTGTGGAAATTGGAGGTCTTCCAGTAAGACACTCTTGTCATCAAGCATCACCTTTCCCTATATAGTGAGCTGAAACACTTCTTTTTTTTTCCATTTTTTTCAATTTTTTAATTGGATATTTTATTTACATTTTAGATGTTATCCCCTTATCCCATTTCCTCCTTTCTCACCCAGGAACCCCCTATCCAATCAGCCCACCTGCTTCTATGAGGATGTGCCCCCCACCTACCCACCCACTCCAACCTCCCCAACCTCGAATTCCCACACACACGGCATCCAGCCTTCAGGGGGCCAAGGATCTCCTCTCCCACCTATACCTGACAAGATCATCCTCCCTTGCATATACAGCTGGGTCCCTCCCTAAGTGCTCCCAGGCAAGTGGTTTAGACCCTGGGGGCTCTGGTTGGTTGGTATGGTGCTTTCCTAGTGGGGTCACAAACCCTTTCAACTCCTGTCTTCACTCTAACTCCTCCATTGGGAACCCCTTGATCAGTTCAATGGTTAGCTGTCAACATCTTCCTCTGAATATGTCAGACTCTTGCAGACCTCTAAGGAAACAGCTATATCAGGCTCCTGTCAGCATGTACTTCCTGACATCCACATCAGCGTCTACCTTTGGTGACTGCACATGGGATGGATACCCAGGTGGAATGGTCTCCAGACGGCCCCTCCTTCAGTTTCTGTCCTACACTTTGTCTCCATATTTGCTCCCTTGAGTATTTTGTTACTCCTAAGAAGGACCGAAGCACCCCAACTTGGTCTTCCTTCTTCATGAGCTTTATGTGGTCTGTGAGTGAATCTTGGGTAAATCAAGCTTCTGGGTTAAAATCCAATAATCAGTGAGTGAATAACATTGTTGTCTCATTTGGGCAGAGAATATAGCTACATTCTGCCTATTTCATAAGAACTTGAGTAAGATTGGATTCAAAGTAATGAACTAATTTGTTTACTAAAGGAAATGTCAAGACAAGATGTGGGGCAGTGAGCTGTGAGAGGCAATTGGGTACCTGGTCAAGTAGGCCTGGAACCACAGAGACCTTCCACGGGTGGGAGGAGTTCAGCCTTCCTCCTGGGCCCCTGGCTCCTTTCACATAGCTACAGCCCTGTGCTGCCTGGAGTGAACACAGTCAAATTCCCACTACTCTGCCTCTATGAGCAGGGGCCCCAGCCCCTTGGTGTGGCAGACATGGCACACTTAATTCAATCCAACAGGACCCATGACCTCACTCATGCCACAGTCCAATAACAGGAAAGTATTTTATTTGTGGCATGCTTGCTGATCACTGTTCTTATCTAGGTCTGAGGTGAAAGAGAACAACACATGGGATAGAACTATATGAAAACATTTTGTTTTGTGGAGAAAGAGTGGGAACAAGTTTAACATAACCTGTATTTGATGGGTGACACTACTAGTGTTGAGGTAAATAGTTAAAATCAGCCACTGGTCAAACCGACTATCTAAGCTGCGGTGGCTCTGTCTAACTCAGCCTCCATGTTTTTCAGCCAGAGGCCATGTGCACACCGCAGTTAGAAACAACCAGCCAGAAACACCAGCCCTGCCACCCACGAGAGGTCAGCGTGGGAGATGGCTCTGCCAATCTTCCACACTGTCTCCGAAAGGCTAGGCATTGCACAGACCATCCTGCCATCCATGCGGGTCCAGTAGGAAAATGAGATTCTAAAGCTTAAATTATCCAAAAGCTTATATATTTGGTAATGATCGGTAACAAAATGCCCATACAATCAGAAGTATAACCCAATACCCAACCTAGATATACCAACTACCTTTGATTGCTAAAGACATATGAATATCCACCTCCATGTTCCCCTCTCTTGTTCCACTCATCTAGCTCCTCTCCTTCCTTCTCCCCCTCTCCTCCTTACTTCTCTTCCTCTCCTTACTCCTCCCACCTTAGCTCCTCCTACAACTAGTAGACTGTAATCAGAAAAGATATTGCCACCACAAATTATAATCTAGGACCTCTGCATTGAGACAATAAGAAAGATTCATTGGGAATAAGACACAATCCATAGTAGATAATAAATTATAAGAATACGATTTCACATGAAATGAGGGAATTTAAACTGAGATTTTTGCAATAGTTTTCATCTCAAAAAGCTCACTTTTGAAGCATTTTCTCATGGTGAACCTCAGGAGAACAATGATGCCACTGCATATGTGACCCAAGAATGCCTGTAGTTCATCTTGATCTACTGACAGAACCTGGTGACTTGACTTACATGGTACTAGCCTTAGAGGCATGAAATACAGAGTTATGGAGTCACACAGGCTTGTCATAAGGTGCCAAACAACTTCTCACACAAAGTAATGTGTGTTAGAATAGAATTCTATACACTAAATAATAAGGACACCATTATATTAAACTGAGAAGGAGAACCACATGTAGTAAGGAAGACATAATGCTGTTGGAAATGCCAATACTTTGGGACATTTGCTGTAAAAGGCTCTAAACATAAGTATGTAGATGAGTCATGAGAGTGATAACAGACAATGTAGAAGACAGACATGAATGTTTGTGGCTACCCTAAGCTGTCAAAAACTGATTCCATCCTGAGCCCCAGATGTTGGACATTGAGTTGCAGAAATTTTTGATATCCTACTGGATTTCATTCTTGCTTTGTTCTCTTCTTTCCCTTCTCTGCTGCCATTCCTCCCTTTTGGAGTGGAAATATTTACTGTTCTTCATGCCATATCAGAAGCATGTAACTGGGCTTTTATCTTACAGAGTTTCTGTTAACAGATTGCCTTTAGTATCAGAAGAGATTTTAGACTTTGGACTACTGAACACTGTATAGACTATAGACTATACAAATCTGCAAGAATTTTGTGAGTTTCAATGAATGAATTTTGAATTATGAGACAGCCATGATTATGGGGACCAAGGTAGGAAAGATTGTTAGAATGGGAAAGTATTCTTCATGTCTGTTTTCTATACTATATACTTCATAAACTTATGTGTTTGAACCCTAGTCCATAGCTGCTAACAGTGTTTTAGAATTCTGTGAGAATTAAGCTGTAAAGCTTTCCTGAAAAATTAGAGGACTGTGGATTGGCATTTACGATTTTGTTCTTTGCCCCACTTCCTGTCTGCTCTATATTTCCTGTTCTACTCAGATGTAGGAAGCCACATGTACTCTCCTCCAAGATGACATTAGTCTATCAAATTGTAACTCAAAGACCTCATCACTTAAGTTGCTTCATATCAAATATTTGATCACACACCAAGAAAAGCAGCCTATACAATGGAGAAAGAAGTATATTATTCATTGGAAAAAAGCATGCAACTACCATAGTATTTTACAGACACAAGCAAGAAAAAATACTTAACAGTCATAAGGATCTAAGGATCTCTAGGATATAAATTTCACCATCATCAATGACAATGCTGAACAAAAACTAGAATTTTGTAAATACATTATTAAATGTGATCAACATGAATCATTTTAGTTAATTCCAAATAAATGATTTTTTACTAAATGTTATACAGAGCTAAACAGAGAATTCTCAGCAGAAGACTCTAATGGCCAAGAAACACTTAAAGAAGTTTTCCATGTCCATAGTCATCAGGGAAAAACAAATCAAAAGTGACTCTGAGATTCCACCTTACATGCATAAGAATGGCTAAGATCAAAAATTCAAGTAACAGCATATGATAGCGAAGATATGAAGCTAGGAGAAGGCTGCGCCATTGCTGGTGGATGGGCATACTTGTACAACCACCCTGGGAATCAATTTGGAAGTTTCTCAGAAAATTGGGACTAGTTCTACCTCAAGATCCAGCATATACCAAGAAGATGTTCCACTGTACCACAAGATCATTTCCTCCACTATGTTCATAGCAGCTTTATTTGTAATATCCAGAAACTAGAAACAACCCAGATGCCCCTCAAATGAAGAATGGATACAGAAAATGTGATGCATTTACATAATTGAACACTACAAACCTACTAAAACAAGGGCATCATGAAATTTGCAGGCAAATGGATAGACCTAGAAAATATCATCCTGGGTGAGATACCACAAACTCAAAAGAACACACATGGTATGTACTCACTTACAATTGGAGAGTAGCCATAAAAAAAAAGAATACCCATGATACAATCCACACATCCAAAGAAGCTAAATAAGAAGTAGAATCCAAGGGAATATGTGTGAATCTCACTCAGAAGGAAAAATAAAATAGTTATCTTAAGTAGATGGAGTGAGGGAACTGGGTGGGAGAGAGGATTACAACAGTGGGTTATGGAATGGATCTGATATAAGTAGACCCAAAGAGAGAGGATCAGGAGAATGAACAGAAATTGGCAAGGGAGGTAGAGTGGGGATGGGGGCATCTCTAGGAGGTACCAGAGACCTGGGATGGGGGAGGCTCCATGGTGTCTATGAGGATGGCTTCAGATGAGACTCCTAGTAGTGGGGAATATGTAAACCAAAGTGGCCACCTCCTATAGCCAACAGGACTCCCAGTGGAGGGATAAGAACAACAGCCCACCCACAAAATCTTTGACACAAAATTTGTCCCACATACAAGAAGTATAGGGACAAAGATGTCATAGAGACTAGGAGAATGGTCAACCAATGACTGGCTCAACTTGATATCCATCCTCTGGGCAAGAACTGATCCCTGACACTCTTGATGGTACACTTTTATGCTTGCAGACAGGAGTCTAACATAATTGCACTCTGAGAGGCTCCAAAATAAAACAAAAGCAGAGAGCCACAACCAAACACTAGACTGAGTTTTGGAATTATTATAGAAGAGGTCTGGGCGGGTTGAGGAACCCTAAGGGGTTAGGGTCTCCATAAGAAGACCATTATATTGAAGTAACTTGTACCATTGGGGGCTCCCAGAGGAAACCAATGAGCATGCAAAGGCTGGACCAAAACATACACAGGAACATATAAAGCAGGTATATAGTGTTGTCAACAACTGAAGAGGGGGCTTACCTTGATTCTCTTCCCTGCCTCTGGTTCTTGCTTCCCTATCTGAGCTGTCTTGATTGTCCTCAGCAGGAGAGGATTTACCTAGTCCTGCAGTGACTTGACATGTCAAGATTCATTTTGCCATAAAAACTATACCAAGTGTCTGTTAAATTCTTGCCAAAGCAATTCTATGCACAAGGGTTTTCCACAAGACAGCAATCATTGCTTAGACACAACCAATAATTTGGATAAAGACTGCGCTGGTCTAAAAGACCCTTGCTTCTCCAGTCCCTGCCAAGGAATTTCCACTTGTGTGAATGCCCCAGAAGAAAAGGGCTTCCTGTGTCAATGTCCTCCTTGGTGCAAAGGGCTGAACTGTGAAATTGCTACTAATTCCTGGGGAGGAAACACCTATCAACATGGAGGCACCTGTCATAAAGACTGTGGGTCTGTTTTGCCCCGCTGCTGCACAAGGTCATTGGGAAGGCTAAATGTGGAGAGCTTGACTGTTTCCCCAACATCGCAGGAATGGTGCTAGGCTTTAGAAGAAGCACTGAGGCACCACTCTATGGGTTGTGAAAATGCAGTATTGGATGGAGGAAGCTGAATTGGGGTTCCCAGAACCCAAGAGACACAGTCATCAGAGGAGTTGGGAACCAAGTATTGAGGGTCCATGAGCCCTCAAGGAGGCTGGGACTGAAGGATCGCAAACCCTGGACACCTAGGCATCCTTGAGTCTAGCAGAGTCAGGGGCAGAGTCTGGGGCCAGCAGGCTGAGGTTGTTGTCTATCCTGGAGTGAGAATGGAAGCTCTAGCTTAGCTCAGAGGTGATTGTCCTTAGGTTGGCTGTGGTTGTGGCTGAAAGCACAGAGATGCCTTCTCCAGAGGCTTTCAACTATTGAAAGCCCTCTCAACGTTCCCAATGGTAATTCTTAATAAAAGAGACAGTCCATAGTTCTAAACTAATTATTGACAGTTCATCGTGGAAAATGGATGCATACCAACATCTCAGGTTGGACTCAAGATTAAATACCTTTTGCAGGGAGGAATATCTGAGAAAAGGAGCTTATTGACTAGACCCTCAGGGCCTCTAGGCATTTCACAGCATAGAGAACTCTGTTCTGGGTCTATGTGACTATAGATCATGTTTCTTTAAGTGGAAATGTGGCACATCTTCAAGGCCAGGAATCTAGCAGGGAGTGGGGAGGCATCTCACTCTGAGTCTCTGCAGTCTCAGACCTGCTCTGTCTACCAAGCTTCTCAGTATGGTTTGCCATCCCACAAATACTGTGAGCACCATATTTGTATATGCCCTGCTGGATATGCTGGAAGGGCCTGTGAGACAGATCACAATGAGTGTGCTTCCAGAATTTACCAAAATGCGGCTGTGTGCCAGGATGGAATCAATGACTTACTACTCCTGCTTCTATGTGCCTGGATACAAAAACAAATATTCTGACTTGGAAGTGGATGAAAGCGTTTGTGGTCCCTTCATGGATGAGGCTATATGCCTCAATGAGATAGGAGTATACACATGTGTCTGTCAAGAGTATTCTGATGTGAACTGTGGGTTGGAAAATGATGAATGTGGATCCCAGCCATATCTACATGGTGCCATGTGTCAGGATGTTCTTGGGGGTTACTTCTCTAGTTGTGCACTAGGATTCCTTGGAGACCACTATGAACTCAATTTTGATGATGTTCTAGTCAACCACATCTCCATGGAGGTCTGTGTGGATGGAAGAAACAACAACCACTGGAACTGCACAAGTAGAGGATTCACAGGGACATATTGTGAGATTTTGATGCCTCATTGTTGATTAAAGCTTTGTCACAATGATACAACATGTGAAGACATTGTCTGGGCAACAGCAGGATATTAAAGATTAGTCGTGGTGATGATCTAGTATTATCAGAAACCGACACCTTGACCCAGAACAATGACATGAACTTTTAATTAATAATTCCATTTATTTTGAATCAACCAGAGCAAAGATGACTCTCAGTTGAACTCTTCTGTATTACACTCATATTAATAACCCAGCACATGTCTTAGTACAGTGCACAGTCAATACAAGTGCTACAGACTCAAGGGGACAGTGGACAGATTTGCATGATAACTCAGGGAAACCTACTTAAGAAAGGTAAATGTTCAATGGATTGTGGGAGAATGAAGAGATGTGAGAGGAGAAATGAGAGAGATATCCCTAACAGTGGGAAGGATGTGGGAAGTGACCCCTGAGAAGTCACAGACACCAGCAGCAGCATATGTGTTCTGCTTTAACGAGGAATGAAGTACAGCTGGTATGAAGGTGGTACACAGCCAAATGTATTTGTCAATGGGGTAGTGTCAATGTCCTTTATATCAACGAAAGATTTCAGGTTAAAATTCTGTACAATAGTGGTCAGAAGCAGAAACAGCTCCATGCGAGCCAGGGCCTCTCCCACACACATTCGCTTTCCTGAAAAACAAAAACAACACAGAGGTTTCCCTCCTTAAAGCAGGTTCCAAACTATTGTAAATGTAGTCAGTTAAGTTTGATTCTTAATGGTGGATGGGTCAAATACAGAAAGAATACAAGGACTTTTAAACAGAGATGAACACAACCGTGGGCACAAATGTTGTCTACTTAATATCTGATTTTAACAGGTACCTATCATTAGTAAATATTTATTATAAGCTCTACTAACAATTTATATAGTATAACTTCCCTTTGAGCTTTTAAATTGACACCAATCTTCTAGAAACCCATTTATTTCACTGTTTTAGTGGCTCTAGGGGGAGTATTAATGTGATTCATATACTATTTTCTATTTTTGCCTATGGGATAATAAAGAGCCACAAAATATGTTTATATTCAGAGTATTTCAAATTTACCTGTCCATATCTATGACTTCTTCACTTTAAATGTATCCCCTGAATCTGCCCAGAGACAAGATGGAAACGATTTAGCCTGGACATTCACAATTTCTTTCTTGTCTGATATTCAATGCCAGGCTCAACCCTCCTCAGCTCCATTCGTAGCTTACTTCCCCATGCTGCAATGCTATGAGGAAAGCTTCAAGCCTCAACAATTGTCTCAGATACTTTCCACAAGGACCACAGTCTGTGCCATATCTTTTTCTTAATTCAAATTATTTTATTCATTTACATTTTAGTCATTGCCACCCTTCAGTCCCCCCCTCCAACAGTTCCTCTTCCCATTCCTTCTTCCCCAAGACACTGTCCTCCCCACTAGACCTCCCCCTTCACTGGGGTCTCAAGGCTCTAGAGAATTAAGTGAAACTTCTCACACTGAGGCCAGACCAGGCAGACCACTGCTACATATGTGCACCGTGATCAAGTAGGCTTCATCCCAGGGTTGTAGGGATGGTTCAATATACAGAAATCTGTCAATGAATGCACTATATAAACAAACTCAAGGAAAAAATCATGATCATCTCATTAGATGTTGTAAAAGCCTTCAACAAAATACAACAGCCTTTCATATTAAAAATCCTGGAGAGATCAGGAATTCAAAGCACATACATAAACATAACAAAAGCAGTATATGGCAAACCAACAGCCAATATCAAATTAAATGGAGAGAAACTAGAAGCTGTCCCACTAAAATCTGGGACAAGACAAGGTTTCCCACGATCTCCCTATCTATTCAATATACTACTCAAAGTGCCATTTCTTTATGATACTACATAGTCTCCTGAGATAAGAGATACTGATCCCCAAGGCTTCCTCTCTATTCCTGCTTCTCCAGCAACATGGGCCACTTGAACATTGTGCTGTGTCATCTTTTCCTCCTTTCCCAGATATAAGTTTGTTTAAAGGAAGGGCTCAGTCTGTCACATATGAGAATGTACAATGCAGACCCACATCAAAGTCATAAAACCACATGCCAAAAATGAATGTGACTATGTGTGCAGAGACTCAGCACAGAATGGAACAGTGAGACTGAACATCCAAGGTAAAGAAAACTCCAGAGGCTCTGGGAACACCACTGAGTGTCTTTCCACATGCCCAAGGTCTTTCTCAGCCTTCATTCCTGTCAAGTTCTAACAGCAGAACATGTCTGCTTCTGTACTTTGTACTTCTGGAACAGTTCCCTCCCTCCTCTTATTGTCTTATTTCTTTGCTCCCTGTGAGTTAGCCAACTTTCCACTGCCCTGTCAGAATAGTCCTGTGGGTATGAAAGAGCAGGAGGTGAGTAATCTCCCTCCTGACTTCCCCAGGAACCCAAGCTTGCCTCTCTCACAGCACTAATCCAATTGGATTACAGTGCCCTGTTGACTACCAGCTTCCCAAACTCAGAAGTAAGTTTCCTCAGAGCCTAGTCTCTATTATATTCCCTAAAGCACTTGGGTTCCCAGAGCTGTCTAAGAATGGATTGAGATACTTTTCTCATGCAGCTGAGAAAAGTAAATGCAGTTCACTTCCATGAGAACTGCATAGGAAGGATAGAAGTATATGCAGAAGCAAATTTCAAATGACCTATATTCTAGCTTTCCAGATTCAAAAAATAGGCTGGATGTTCTCAAAGTCCCACTAATGAGGATGTGTCACAGTCAAGGAATATGCATGGACATTGGAAAAATTGCTCCTGAGGAAAGACAAAGAGCAAAAGCACCCATCCTTGATGACATCCTAGATGATCCATTGTATCTCAAAGTTGTATCTTATGGAATCAGGCCCGACAGCAAATGTCTGTCGTGCCAAACATTCAGACAGCTTAGACAAAATCTTGAGTTCAGGCATCCTGGATTACCCAAAACAACATAGTGCCTGTCTTATACCTGAAGTACAAATAGAAATACATCTTATTTACCTGCTGAGAAAGGCATGAAATAGTCACTCCTCTTAAAATTCCCATGCTCATCCAGAAAATGGCCAGGGTCAAATACTTCTGGGTTGGGAAATTCTTTGTCATCATGGAGCACAGAAGTCAAGGATGTTATTAAGTCTGTACCCTGAAAATAACACATAAAAGTATGTTATTTAATGAGGGAAGGGTTAACAAGTTGACTCTGAGGGTAAAGGCACTTGCATGCAAGCCTGACAACTTGAGTCTAATCCCCAGATCCCAGAAGGTGGCAGGAGAGAACTAACTCAAACACGTGGTCCTCTGACCTATACACACAAACACACACACACACACACACACACACACACACACTAAATAAATGTAAAGCTTAACAATGAAAGAAACGTGGTGTTATCATGGCTGCTTTTCCACATTGTCTTAGAAATTCTCATTCATGGAACGATAAAAAAGAAGACTATAGCCATTGAAAGTATCTCTTTAAAAGTGAGGGATCAATAAAGTTTCCCCCCAAAAAAGAAACTATCTCTCCACCAGACCGAAATAAAATTCAAGGGAGTTCTTCAAAGTGAAAGAGATATCAGCTTATAAGAGAAACATGAGAATGTATGGAGCTCACAAGTGACAATAACTCACAGAATGATTCAACAGTCTCTAACATTGTAAAAGAATAAAATGCAAATCATTCATCTCCTTACTATGAATGACCTAAAATGAGTAAAAAATAATTGTTTATATATGTTCAAATGTAGTCAGTATAAGAAAATGGAAGATATGGTATCAAAATCAAATCATGGGGTCATAATTCAGTGCAATAACACATGGTTGACATGTGCAAGACCCTGAGTTCAACCCCCAGCACTAAAAAGAAAGAAAAAGAAATGCAGGAAGGATAAATTTTCAAAGTACAGATGAGTATGGTGGCACATGTCTGTAGGTTAGCACTGGGAGATGACATAGAGGAATCATGTGAGCTCAAATGACTTAGAACCACATCAGAAATATGGTGAGACATTGACTCAAATATTAAAAGTAGGATAGGCTAGAGTATACATACAGAGTTTTTATTATTTTCTTTTTCCTTTTTTGTTGCTATTTATTTATGTCTTTTTTAACTTTAACAGCATGTTAAGTTGCCACTTCAACACAGCTTGTAGAAATCAAAGTATGTTTGTTTAATTTTTTCTTAGTTATTTCATTTATTAAAATAGGTTTTCTTATACAAGGCAAAAATATACAATAGATATTCACAAAAAAAAAATAAGGAATCAAAACACAGTTGTTGAGTAAATCACATTGCCACTGAAGAACATTTAAAAGAGAAATAAAAAAGCTATAATTAGACCAAAAATGACACTTGGAAACCAATGTTTATCAATGATTGCCTAATTCTGAAAAGATGAAATTCTCAAATTAAAAAGAAACACACCACAAGAGACTCAATGTTAAAATTTAAAAAAAAAAACAAGCAACTAAAAAGACAGACAAAAATAATAGCCATATTGTTAGTTTAATTCAGTTATATGGATGTATACAAACTGAAAGAGATGAAGCAGGTTGATATAGGCAGTGGAATCCAAATAAAGCAGAAGTAACCATAATTAGATAAAATATATTTTAAGACAAAATCAGAAAAAAAAGAGATGAAGATGGTCACTATACAATAGTAAAAAGGTGAATTCGGCCTTTCTCATTTTGTGTTGGTGTAGACTTAGAATCATATTTTTAATTCAGAGACTACAAGATAACTAACATACAGTGTCAAAGGAATAAGCTTACCTTGGGAATTACATAATTTCTGAATTTCACATTACAAGTAGCTGCACGGGGCACATTGTTGGGAACAAGGTCAATGTATCTCTGGATCTCGTGCACCATTGCATCTGTGTAGGGCATGTGGGTCCTGTCCTGCATGCAAGGACTCCTGTGTCTGCCAATCACATGATCAATCTCTTCCTGGACTTTAGCTAATAGAACACAATTAAGAAAGGGTACATTTGTCATAGGAATTCAAATCTATATGAAGTGTGATAAAGGTATCAGGACACATGCATATTTAGAATTAGACAATTATTATTTTATAACACACAAATTCCCCCCACAACTTAGGCATTAAGGTTAATCTGTGAAAAGAGGTACATTATTGTATAGAATAATCAACACATAGAAATGATGAAATGTTTCAATATGTACATGTGAATTCTAATAATTACTGTCTCACTGGGAAAAACACAAAATAAGAATTAATTTAACATCTAAATAATATCAATGCTTTACACTTGAATCGTGGAGCTGGAAGGTTATTTTAGTGGTGAAGAGCACTGGTTTCTCCTCCAAAGGTCTAGATTTAATGCCTAGCACCCACAGGTAGCCCACAGATGTCTATAACTCCAGTCCTAGAATCAATACCTTCTTCTGGTCCCTATGAGAACCAGACATGCGCATGGTTCACAGACATATGTGTAAGCAAAACACCCATACATATAAAATAAATAATAAACATTTCTAATTAAATACTAAATGTTTGTGCATATGTGAAACTTACAATCCTTTTTTTTTCATCTTTAAATTTTCCAAAGGCATTCACTTTGAAACATTCTAGAAGTTTTGTCTGTAGTTTCTGTTCATATTTGTATATAATAACTATTTCTATTGTTTAATTATACAATTTCTGAGTAGTTTTACAGTAGAGATGAAATACATTCCTATGACCACTTTACACAAAATATTGAAAGACATGCATATACATGTTTACACAGACAGACAGACAGACAGACAGACAGA